>NW_020439053.1:1175694-1182410 GCF_000699045.2 Agrilus planipennis | reverse complement strand
TCTTTTGCCACCAACTCTTTAACTAAAATACCGAGTAAATTTATTTCTGCTGGGATTTTATTTTTACAAATTCGGGTCCAAATTGTAGTAATTATTATTATATATTGGGATAAATTGTAAATATTGCTTTATTTAGGCAAATTTTCGTTCTCCTATTCTTTCTAATACCTCTTCATTTATAACTAAACCACTATCCACGATATCCTTATCATTCACCTGTAACACCACATTTCCAACGCTTTTAACCTTTCACTTGCGAGTCATAAAAAAACAAGATGCTTGCTTGTGTCAAAATACCGACAATATCAGTAATAAATTCAAAAATGTACGTACCTAAGTTACTCGACAATAAATTGACTGTAACATTACTTAACATCAGTAAAAAACAATAATTGTTATATAAGTTCCCTGTTACCAAAATTTAAACGTAAGTTATTGATATATTAAAAATGGTATTCATAAAATAAGTACTTTGTAACACTTATGAGGCCTGTTACATCAGTCAAAGTGGGCTATT
Source organism: Agrilus planipennis (assembly GCF_000699045.2). Taxonomy (NCBI): domain Eukaryota; kingdom Metazoa; phylum Arthropoda; class Insecta; order Coleoptera; family Buprestidae; genus Agrilus; species Agrilus planipennis. The sequence goes on along the minus strand of NW_020439053.1, from coordinate 1,181,893 downwards.
ATTGTTAGAATTACAGAACACAAAACACAAACAAGTAATTGATAAAAATTATCCTAAAACATATTTTTCAGAAAAAGCGCCACTTAGACTTACGCAAAATTGTTATTTTTTCACAGTGACATTTATAGATTTCTCAGTTATTTTAATGTGGTTCCTTTACTTATATCCATTTAATATTACTTTATTATTTATATGAATAGTCGACTCAAAATATTTTTACAAATGTCCTTTTACCACGTCGTATTTTTCAAATGACGACGCTCCATATGAAAATAGCATGTAAAAGAAAATTACCATGCTTGATTCTCAACCCGCCATTAGTGTATAATTGCCGCATTAGTTTTGCAACTATAGTTAGGACGATCAAAATTGGCGAAATTCGCTATTAATTATATGTGATTATGGACGTATCTCTTATTTCCACTTGGGATTGTAGTCATTTGCTGCGTTTTTAACATGCCCTTGTTGAGTTAGGAATGCTTCATGAGTAGTACAGACAAAGTGAAAAGAGGTAACCGAATAATAGTAAGCGGTGCAGAGTTACTTAGGTGAGTAAAAGATCAGGGTCGGCTAAATAAATGCCTGGTTGGAATTACATGTTTAAACAAGCGTCTTTGCTTTCCTAAATTCCTGAGAATGTTGAAGTTAAAGTCCGATGATAACAACATGTTCAAATTCTGCTTGTCTTCATCTCTTTCTGTTAATGTTATTCCTTTTCTATATTAGTGTCCGCTGCAATTGCTACCTGACATCTTTTCTATGTTTACGATATTCCCTATAAAGTTTGTCGTGAGTAAAAGTAGGCATTCTGTCAGCAACCGCTCCAGTCTAGTTGGTTAGTTGATGGACTATGTGAATTTTGAGCGTCTCTACTATATTGTAGCGAGCACGAACGTGTTTGTGTGCGATCGGGCATACGTGTGTGTGAGCGGCTTATCGATTCGCCGACTAGCCGTGGGCGCCTTTCTTCATGTGCGCCGTATCTGTAAACGTGTGTGTCGTACCTGCGTTCTGGGAAAGCAGTTAAACAGTTCAAAGGAAAAGAAACTTTTCCGGACGTTTCGAGATAGTTCCCGAAAGGAAACAAAAGAGTATTTAAAGGCAGAGACGATCGCCGAGGAGAAGAAATAAATTGACCGTTGCAGAAGTGAATCGAGAGATAAATTGACAGTGATAGCAGTGAAATAAATAGCGCTATGAATAGTGATATATTTAACTAGTTATAAGAATATTAAACGCCTTTTGCACTAGTTTCTGTTTAGAACAACTGATCAAAACAACATAATATTTAAATTTCCAACCTATGTTCCCTCAAAGAGAAGACTGAAGAGCAGGATTGGTTGATGAAAAAGCACTTTTACTTTTTATTGCATAATTCGTGAAATGGAAATGGAAATAAGGTTATTTACATCTTTTATCAAACCTGCATAATTCAAATTTGTGAAACTTTTCCTTTCTGGGTGAATAATAATGGGCTTACTCTTAAGAATGCGAAAATATCAAAGATCGTTGAAGCTAATACGACAAAAACTTGATTTAAAAAGCATAGATGTTCATATCAGTTATGAAATAAAGGATACAAATTTTTTTTTCATATTGCTGTCTAACTCATTAAGAATAACAATTATAAAAATAATTTTTTTTCAAATGTCTGCTTGATGAAAACACGACAATAATTGTTTCGATCAGTCGGTCTGTATCAAATAAATAGTTGAAACATTTAATTTCTTTACTTTTTTTACTTTATTGTTTCAATAAGCTTCGCAGTAAACATCCTCTCTTTTGTTAATAATTTTTTCAATTATATTCTTTCTTATTCCTATAATCTTGGTCTGTTGCATTAATTGAAAATTTCGATAATGTCAGATTTATTTTTAACATCTAATTATCTTTCATTTACATAAAAATCCTTTCCAAAAAGCTTATAAAGGAGATGGAAATAATATTTCTGGGTACATCAAATTACCGAACATGATTATATAAAATTGTTCCAATATTTCTGTTTATGACAGTTAATAATTTACTTATTGTCAGGAAGTAAATTGTTTTTTGTTAATATACATATGTGTATATAAATACCAAATTCTGTTATACCCTTCTGCAAAAACTGATATCGATTGGTATAAACGGAAAGGGTGAAATTTTATTTTATCTAATACGACTTTTCTTTTGCCACCAACTCTAGTCAACAAGCGGCTTTTTTATATAGTTCTCTATCCAACAACCTGTGCTCACACTAGTATTTATAAATGGTACATATTTATTACAAATTCGTTTTCGTTGTTTCCTATTTCATTTTAATTATGTTACAAAAACCTGTATATTGACACCCCTCCCTTGGCGATGGGACGAAGTAAACGCTAGAATGGGCGCTCATGGGTACAGGTATAGCTTTCAAATTCAGTGGCGTAACCAGAATCTGTGAAACGGGGGCGTTAAGTTAAAAAGCGCTGAAAACCTCAATTACGTAAAATAGAACAATATTTTTTCCATTGTTTCATAAGCAAATTAAATATCATTATATAGGGTGCAACAGAAATAAGTGCCAAGCTCGTAGGAGGTTATAAACTACTACCAAACATGAAAATTAGGTAAATATCCGAAAGGTTACAGTTTTTGAAAAAAGAATAGTTAAAAGTACAGGTAATTCAATTACGGGACTAATAGCTAGTACTACTATAGTACTAAGAGCTAGTAATTACCATCATCAGTGTAGTATTTGTTTTGTATTTTTTTATTATTTCATGAATTTTTTGTTTGTTAGATTAGATTAAGTGTTATGTTAACATGTTAACAACCTCTAGTAGCCTTTTATTCTTTATCGTAAGGTCGTCAGTCCTAAGACTGGTTGGACACGCACCTCCACTGTTTCCTATCCTGAGCTAATCTTCGCATTTCTCTAAAACTAGGAAAAAAAAAACTTTTAGGTGTTTCATTCCCACCAGTAATGCTGGTGGGCGAGCAGTCCCTCCGGACTATGTCGGAAGGTAAGGCAGAAGGCCCTCTTCAGCCTGCTTTCAGGAATCGTGGGAATGGGTGGGTGGTGGTGGTTCGGGTGAGAAAGATGAGACTAACGAAATGAAGACAGAAGAGAGTGAAAGATTATCTGTGGAATATTACTGCCTCAGCATTTGCCTAAGTGATCCAAGGAAACCACAGAAAATCTTGGACTAAGGCAGACGGACCCGGCATCGAACCGGCGTCCTCCCGAATGCTAAGCAATGGTCTAACCTCTAGGTCATGCCGCTCGGTCTAAAACTAGAACAACCCACATCCTTAACTATTTGCAAACAGTAATCACCTCTACCCTTCTTAACTCCTGTTTCTACCAACCTACCTCGCCTATGTCTCATTGACTTCTATAGAGTCCTCTGTTCTCCTATTCTTTCTAAAACTTCTTTATTTGTAATCTTATCTATCCACGGTGTCCTCATCATTCGTCGGTAACATCACATTTCAAACGCTTCTAACCTAACCTAACCGTTTCTTTTCAGTGTGCAGTTCAATAAACTAATTTAGCAGTATAACATAAATCATTATTAATGTAGGTCAGCGTTTCACTGTATAACAATTATTGTAACAATAATGTGACATGATACGTATTTACGGTTTTAAACGATATCGCTGCTGTAGGGACAAAATCCTGAATTTCAAAGAAGATAATCCTCAATATAATACACGCGGAATAGCAAGGAACATTGGTTGCTTTTTCACATCCTTACAGACAGATTTTCGAAAAATATCTTGTTATAGTGCGCATCTATACTCTCCACAAAGGAACACATTCTCCAAATTTATTTTTTTGTTTTGTCTTGTCTTCTTCTTAGCTTAAAATTATCAAGTTTTGGCGTTTGATGTGAGAGTCAGTCTTCTCTAGGTTTAGATAACAAGTCGAAGCACACTATCAATTCATTAGACTGAAGGAGATAAGTCTTCCTATCAAACCTGAAGATTGACTAGCCAAACCTAGAATCGACGGAGCTTCGATCTTTAACTGTAGCATACCATCGTCTAAATTAAACGGATATTTTGCTCGATAGATATGGGCAAATTCAAATCTATTTACCCGAAAAAGAAAATATCTAAATTGAAGATTTTCCTTTGCTTTCTATGGGTAGGTACATATTAATACCCGTTACATCCATTCATTGAAGCGTACATATAATTGAACCGGTTTGACCTTAAAAATAAGACTGCACTCGACCGAACCTGCTTTGATAAATAATTTACGATGGCGATCCGACATCCTGAATTTCATTATTATATGTATCCGTGTATATCTATAGTTATTAATTTTGCGAAAATTGGAGAAAATCAACGAGCAGCAAACTCTGATTTATAGAAGATAATAAATTGAAATAATTTAAAGTACCTTCTGAATTTTCAGGCTTTTTTTTTTTGAAAAAAGTGAATATCTTCTTCAGTTTAAGACTTTAAACGAGGTTTAAATCATCCATGTTGTAAATAAAACAGAAATGCTTTAAAACCTAAAGCCCGTTTCGACACCCAAGGTCATCCTCTTCCTCTATTAGAAACTTTTCAAAAGCTAAATGTGGAATCTTGACTTTCAGTCTTTAATTTGGTGTAGTTTCACAGATGGTGTAAAACTTGGATAAAAACAAACCCTCCATTAAAAAAGTTAATTTTCCCTGATTGTATTTTATGGATAAGCTCAACAACATTCTTTCCCTCAGGATACTAATTTTTCCTATGCATTAAAAATAGCAAAATTTTGTGGAATAACTTCAAACATTGATTTCTTGTTTCCACACCTCCCCCGTTAGGGGAAAGCTTCTCCAGCTCTCTACATTCTCCTGCCTCTCCCATACCCGCTATTTCACGGCTGTATACTCAAGCAGATCCGTGTTTTCTTCTATGTATTAATAACGTTTCACATAGACATTTCTGATGAGCATAAGTTAAGTTTTTGATGTTAATTTAAAATGGATAATTCGTACACGTAATATATTATATATAAAAGAAATTATGAGCGCTGTTAGCACAGGGCAAAGTAGTATTACGNCTAAATAATTACAGAGAAAAAATTATTTCATGGCAAGTCTATGACTTGATTAAACTTCTCTTAATAAAAATGGCACGTGAATACGTAAAGGTTCGCCATCCCTGGCATAGGTAGTTAACATACTTCGTTTTATACTTGGTAAAATGCTATACATAAATTGCGATTGTTTACAATTTTTTATGATCATTTTGCCAATTGTTCTATTGAAAATTTTCATGTCTATAAAAATGTATAATGATCAGCTTATTTTGTTTGCTACGGGATTGATTTAGTTAGATTTGCGAATGGATTCTGTAGGTACTCACAATGACTGGCTATCCTTTGATTGAGTGACTCCTCTGGAAAATATTCTTTCAGGAATTTTTTGAGTTGCAATAGATATTCGTTCATAGTTGGATACAGAATTAATGCTTTTCGCAGAATTTTGTATATTTTTACAAGGACCAGAAACATCGTATCTCGCGGAATCTTTATAACCTCTCCACGGAACATCAGGGTTCCGTGGAACACCATTTGGGAACCTCTGGCTTAAACCATCGTCCCCGTAAGACCTTCAGCCCGAAGATTGAACACGCATCTTCATTTCTTCCTTTTTTAAGTCAATGTTTCGATTTCTCTAAAACTATTAGTATAACCTACGAAAAGGTGTCTTACTAATCTATATAGTTTTCTTATTATCAACTTCTATATTGCTCTCTGTTCTCCTACCCTTTTAGCTGTATGAAATTAATTTTGACATCAACATACCTGCCCAACTTCGTAGAAAACCTCCCCAATATTTAATATAGTACCTAGAAAAATTGCAGAAATACTCATACCTCTTGNTTCCTTCATTGCCTATTATTTAGGTATATTTGATAAATGCTCTGTATATTTACAATAAGAACTTCCCTACATTTAGGTACCATCAGTGTCAAATAAATTAGTTTCAACAAGTAGATATCCATATTTTTAAATGGACCTTGTTGGAGGATATGTAATCCTCAAATGTAGCATCGTACTACAAATGGCGCACACCACGCCGTTTGTAGTATTTTCTAAACCACGCTGTTAAGACAGCAGGTAAAGGTTGGTCTGTGTTCTGTCGGAGCTGCCTGCGATGCGCTGATGAGATCCAAAAAGATCGAAATCGCGATCCGCGTCTGGCAGTTTCGACAGAATACAGACCACTTCGAA
>NW_020439053.1:1166226-1172248 GCF_000699045.2 Agrilus planipennis | reverse complement strand
GGTGTTTCATTCCCACCAGCCAGTAATGCTGGTGGGCGGGCAGTCCCTCCGGACTATGCCGGAAGGTAGGGCGGAAGGCCCTCTTCAGCCTGCTTTCAGGAATCGTGGGAATGGGTGGGTGGTGGTGGTTCGGGTGAGAAAGATGAGACTAACGAAATGAAGACAGAAGAGAGTGAAAGATTATCTGTGGAATATTACTGCCTCAGCATTTGCCTAAGTGATCCAAGGAAACCACAGAAAATCTTGGACTAAGGCAGACGGACCCGGCATCGAACCGGCGTCCTCCCGAATGCTAAGCAATGGTCTAACCTCTAGGTCATGCCGCTCGGTCTAAAACTAGAACAACCCACATCCTTAACTATTTGCAAACAGTAATCACCTCTACCCTTCTTAACTCCTGTTTCTACCAACCTACCTCGCCTATGTCTCATTGACTTCTATAGAGTCCTCTGTTCTCCTATTCTTTCTAAAACTTCTTTATTTGTAATCTTATCTATCCACGGTGTCCTCATCATTCGTCGGTAACATCACATTTCAAACGCTTCTAACCTAACCTAACCGTTTCTTTTCAGTGTGCAGTTCAATAAACTAATTTAGCAGTATAACATAAATCATTATTAATGTAGGTCAGCGTTTCACTGTATAACAATTATTGTAACAATAATGTGACATGATACGTATTTACGGTTTTAAACGATATCGCTGCTGTAGGGACAAAATCCTGAATTTCAAAGAAGATAATCCTCAATATAATACACGCGGAATAGCAAGGAACATTGGTTGCTTTTTCACATCCTTACAGACAGATTTTCGAAAAATATCTTGTTATAGTGCGCATCTATACTCTCCACAAAGGAACACATTCTCCAAATTTATTTTTTTGTTTTGTCTTGTCTTCTTCTTAGCTTAAAATTATCAAGTTTTGGCGTTTGATGTGAGAGTCAGTCTTCTCTAGGTTTAGATAACAAGTCGAAGCACACTATCAATTCATTAGACTGAAGGAGATAAGTCTTCCTATCAAACCTGAAGATTGACTAGCCAAACCTAGAATCGACGGAGCTTCGATCTTTAACTGTAGCATACCATCGTCTAAATTAAACGGATATTTTGCTCGATAGATATGGGCAAATTCAAATCTATTTACCCGAAAAAGAAAATATCTAAATTGAAGATTTTCCTTTGCTTTCTATGGGTAGGTACATATTAATACCCGTTACATCCATTCATTGAAGCGTACATATAATTGAACCGGTTTGACCTTAAAAATAAGACTGCACTCGACCGAACCTGCTTTGATAAATAATTTACGATGGCGATCCGACATCCTGAATTTCATTATTATATGTATCCGTGTATATCTATAGTTATTAATTTTGCGAAAATTGGAGAAAATCAACGAGCAGCAAACTCTGATTTATAGAAGATAATAAATTGAAATAATTTAAAGTACCTTCTGAATTTTCAGGCTTTTTTTTTTTGAAAAAAGTGAATATCTTCTTCAGTTTAAGACTTTAAACGAGGTTTAAATCATCCATGTTGTAAATAAAACAGAAATGCTTTAAAACCTAAAGCCCGTTTCGACACCCAAGGTCATCCTCTTCCTCTATTAGAAACTTTTCAAAAGCTAAATGTGGAATCTTGACTTTCAGTCTTTAATTTGGTGTAGTTTCACAGATGGTGTAAAACTTGGATAAAAACAAACCCTCCATTAAAAAAGTTAATTTTCCCTGATTGTATTTTATGGATAAGCTCAACAACATTCTTTCCCTCAGGATACTAATTTTTCCTATGCATTAAAAATAGCAAAATTTTGTGGAATAACTTCAAACATTGATTTCTTGTTTCCACACCTCCCCCGTTAGGGGAAAGCTTCTCCAGCTCTCTACATTCTCCTGCCTCTCCCATACCCGCTATTTCACGGCTGTATACTCAAGCAGATCCGTGTTTTCTTCTATGTATTAATAACGTTTCACATAGACATTTCTGATGAGCATAAGTTAAGTTTTTGATGTTAATTTAAAATGGATAATTCGTACACGTAATATATTATATATAAAAGAAATTATGAGCGCTGTTAGCACAGGGCAAAGTAGTATTACGGTTAGTATTAGCAATTTCTTACGCTGAAGTGTACGATGTGTTGCATACCTGTTTACAAACAATTCCTTTAAATTTAATTTTTCAAACAATTTTTAACACAAAGAAAGTGATTAAACAAATTGTTCACAAAAGTGAATTTCGACCACTCGAAGCAACGGTGTTAACAGTTTCGAGTTCACATAGGGAAAGAACTTTAAATGTTAATAAATGTTTTGCAAAGTACTTATTTGTATCGGGTTTTTCTACAATGAAATGGTTAATATCAAATGATAGTTTTCCTTTTGATTTTTTTGGGTTTACTGACAGAGAATGGAAAACGTTCGTTTGCATTGCTGACTATTCGAATCAAAATTTATACGTTGCAAATCACCACAAATGACCTTCTACGAACGAATGCAAACGAATGCGAACGAATGGCAACGTTTCTGAGATGTATTCCCGGCCTTACGCTTAGGATGGTGTACCTGACCTATTTGTATCTGTTTCTTCAAACACTCGTTTTAAATTTAATACTTCTTGGAAAAGACGACCTTATGGCTCTGAATAGTTTCATATTTGTGATGGCATTTCCTAGTAAAACAGGTACCTATGCTACGCTGCATGTTTACTCAAAGAATCCTGCGTACTGAATAAATTCTCGTTCATCCCATGAAATAGTACAATAGCCATTATTAAACTTTGGAGTTCAATGCATTTGATAAATAAGAAACGAGTGAGTTATTAAAAGTGTGTAATATTAGGGACACTTTCTTTTACGTTTTCAGTTATTTATGGCTTTAGTATTTTATATTTGTACTAAACTCAAGATAGACTTTGTAGAGATACCCAGGATAAAATAGGATAAAATTTTTCTCACTGTCCATGGAATTCTTCTTTTCCAAACGTTCCACCGATCGTCACTTACGCATTTTCACTGATGATTTGACAGGGACTTATTTTATTTATTACTAATGATTCGACTTTTAACTGACGTTTGAAAAAATAATTCTATAGATTCCAGCACAACAATCCGAAAAACTGTTTGTAACCAGTCCATACCTAGCGTAAAATTACAAGAATTATCCACATAAAATATTACGAAAGGATGATAAGGGCATGTTTAATTGGAAGTGGGCTAAAAATATCGTAAATTACTAAGAAGTATCCAAATAATGAAATTTAACTCTTTACATTGAAGCCCTTTTTTTTTTAATTTTCAATGTTTGACTAGTAATACCGGATTTAGGAAAAAAGCATCCGAAAAAAATCCTGTTAGAAAAGAAGTCCACGAAAAAAAATTACCAAAAATTTATTCTAAACCTTATCATACGATTTAGAAAACCAACACTTCAAATTATTGCCTTTCTTGATGATGATAACGTTAAATAGACAGCGTGAGTTCTAATTAATTACCTACTTAATTTGTTTTATTTTTGCTAATATGTGTAACGATAATATTATATTGGGGGTTGACTTCTCAAGAAATATTTATTAATTACCTCGAAGAATATCAACACTTCACAAACAGAAGTTTGTATTCTACTAGTATTACAATTTAAAACATCAGGTGAACGTTGTAGCTAATTATCTACTCGATCTATTCTTATTTCTATTAAATTGTATTACGAGCAATCTGTACGTTTATTTAATTGTCAGGGGCAATATTTATGAACATTAAATANGTCGGAGCTGCCTGCGATGCGCTGATGAGATCCAAAAAGATCGAAATCGCGATCCGCGTCTGGCAGTTTCGACAGAATACAGACCACTTCGAATTATTTTGTTCAAAATTTCAAGTTTATTATTAAATTGTATGCGTCTGACCAGCAAAGAATTATTCAAAAAATTCAATTGTTTGCATACCATTGAAAAGCTTTGATAAAGGATAATTTCAAATTGATCGAAATATATATTTATTCGCTTTCGATTCGTATCGGTCGGGTGTCCATTGCGTAATCCGTGGCAGCGTTTGCAAATCCATGTACAACGAGTACGCATTCATTAATGTACGTAGTTACATAGGTACATGCACGACGTATAGTATGTGGTGCTTGCAAAATATAATTGTCAGGGGAGAGAATGTGCAGTTGCATCAGTGCAGGTCGAGCATGCGACTCCTCGATCCTCTCGCAATACCTGCTCGCGTGCATAGAAACGGGTGCGTCATTGGATAGCGCAGTTGCAATGTGCAAGGGAAACCAATGAAACATGCCCGCAAATGAACTTGCATTACTTACTTGTGTACTTAGGCATTATGTACATTGTGTACTTACACGTGTGTGTACGTAGCTATCGTATTATGTATTATATGCAAGAATACATGGGTGTGCGTTCGGCTCGGGTGACTTACATATAAATAAGCGCGTGATTCATAATAAAAGTGCAATTTTAATAAAAGTAAAACGATATGGCGGTAATTTGTATGTGCATGTTTATGTATCTACACACAAACACATGATATTGCACAAAAATGGAAAGGGATTAGAAAGGGTTGTGGTTTGTAATTAAGCAGTTGTTGCTATATTCGGAAATACTTAAAATTTCTCATTTCTACCATTCTTTGTATTTACTTTTGTTGTTAAATTTAACCATCAGCAAATTAAGTTTCAAAATTTACAGTAAACCAACAGACCGTTAATTAGTTGGTTATAATTATCCCATCATCATTATAAGGTCGTCGGTCCTAACACACGCATCTACCCTTTTGCTATTATTAGCTAATCATCGAATTTCCCTTAAACTAGAACATTCCGCATCCTTAACTATTTATGAACAATAACTTAATCTACCTCTACCTCTCTTAACTCCTATTTCTGCTTCTAATATTTATCTAACTGACCCTTCATGCCTGAAGTGTCCTATCAACCTATCTCGCCTATTTCTTTGTTGACTTCCATAGAGTCTCTGTTCTTCTATTCTTTCTAATACCTCTTCATTTCTAACCTTCTCTATCCACGGTATTCTCATAGACACTGAGAAAACCAAATTTTTATGACAACTCAAAAATTACAATTTTCGATTGTAAATGACTAAATTTGTCGTAGAAATAGTAGAATCTATTAGGTAAGTTGTAATAATCAAGTTTCTTAATTATTACAATTAAATTTGTAATATTAACTAAAATACCGAGTAAATTTATTTCTGCTGGGATTTTATTTTTACAAATTCGGGTCCAAATTGTAGTAATTATTATTTTCGTTTAGAAAGTAAGGGAATAGTGGGATAAATTGTAAATAATGCTTTAATATTTAGATAAATTTTCGTTCAATATTTGTCAACTTTGACCCCCCCCCTGGTGAAAAAAACGACCCAAAGAATCGAAAAACGCCCCATTTAAATATCACCACGTGCACCCCCTCTATTCACTACTGCAAGCATTACAGATGGGCAGTCTCGAAGGACAAATTTTCATTGGAGTGATCAGTCAAAAATCATTCAGTTGTGATCTACCTTGAAGAATTACCTTTTTGAATGAAAAGAATTTGGAGTCATACACGTTATCCTGATACAGTTCATCAGCAAAAATGAATAGACGTTCTTTGTATGCGAATCTTATTAAATCTTCAATGTTTTCTCTTGTAAGAAGTTGTCCAGTAGGATTTCCCGGATTGATAACAACAATGGCTCTAGGGAAACAGTAACTTCTTGCAATTTTTATTTGATCCTGAAAATAAATTGTTAGCGGTACAGCTGATATTTAAGACCACAACTTTCGATTGTACGTGCGAGGTCTGTTCAAAAAGTATCGCGAATTTGTGTTTTTTCAAACATTATTTATTTATTCATAAATTTTTGTGATCATGTTAAGCTGCTCCTTCGACGCCGTCTTTAACTCCTCAATCGTAGCGTAGCGTCGCCCTTTCATGGGACTCCCCAATTTCGGGAACACGAAAAGGTCATAGGGGGCCAGATCTGGGAAATACGGTGGCTGCGGCATTATTAG
>NW_020439053.1:1156169-1160670 GCF_000699045.2 Agrilus planipennis | reverse complement strand
TTTCATTGTCAGGGGCAATATTTATGAATATTAAATATAAATTATTAGAAAACTAAATAATAAAAGAAATAAACCATTTCTTTTTCAGCAAAAATTACACAAGAATTTTTTCACTTTCATCTAGTATACTAAATCGTGTATTGTGTCAACATATAGATATAAACTGTGTGATAACAGAAACACGTTACATTCCTAATAAAATTTACCATTCATCTAATAATAAATCTAGGGTATTAATTTTTTTCGAGAGGGAATTCTTTTCCGAGATTTTTTTTGGAAAGTTTTTTCCTCGGGTAATTTTTTCCTGGGCTTTTTTCCAGTTTTTTTCCCAGGAGAATTTTTTACGTTTATCAATAATACTATATACTTTGCAATGCAAATCCTGAGGATTTATATCTATTATTGACGAAACCTGAACAGCCCCCCACTGTAATACCCTTCTAAAGAAATAAGTGTCTAAACTCTAAAAGTTTACTAATTTCAACTCTTTTCCTTCTATACGTATGAATATTAATAAGTATTTGTAAGTATTTCAATTTTAATTAAAATTGTACCTACCATCCACTTGCACTCTTAAATTAATAAATGTAACTACTGTTTTTATTGGTAACCTATTTAACTGAAGTGTTTTCCTTCATTGCCTATTATTTAGGTATATTTGATAAATGCTCTGTATATTTACAATAAGAACTTCCCTACATTTAGGTACCATCAGTGTCAAATAAATTATGACTTTCACATGTTTTTTTCCAAAAAAATAAAATAAAAAGCATTTTTGATTTGTAGGACTTGGCTTAGCTTAGCATCAACCTAGGGACTAGCGATATTTTGACATAATAGCCAAATGTACGGATTTAAATAGCAACAAAAGCTCACATAGGCAGTAATATGGTCGTTATGACGTTACATCCGAATCTGCCGTTGTTATGAGGTATCAAGGTGAAACGTTTAGGATTGTCGTTATAAGCGATGTTGTTTCACCGTATTTTCGAATGAATAATATGTTGGAAGCTTGAATATTTTAAAACAGTTTCAAAGACGATATTTCTTTTACAATAAGAAAAAACATTAATCTTTTTTGTTTTTTAGCGAATTTAAGGGTTTAGAAACACATTAAGAAATGTTACTTTTAACAGCGGTTAATATTCACTATTAATGCGAAATTAATTCAATTTCTACCACTACACATTACTTCATTCATCCGAAACATACATATTATTCATTATTTGTAATAAACTACAAATTTCGATACATAAGAACGTTTCATTTTACTTGTAGAATCAGATTCGAGGGATCAATATACATCACCTGAGGTAAAAGACTTCTTATCACGAATTTCAACTGAAGCTAGAGAGAGATTTCTTAGTTTCTCAATGTAAATTATTGTAAAGGTTTGAAGGGAGCAATCCTTAATTCACCCCTGGGCAATACCCGCCCAAAACAGAATGGCTGCCGAGGGTAACCAATAGCATTTCAGCGCGGGAGATAGGACAGGGGTTGTAGGGGAACATCAAGGGTGGAATGACCCTATGTACGTACACAAGTAGACACGTACTCTCGAACAGGGTGAAAGTTAGATAACTGTGTGATAGTAAAAGTGAAAATTAAACAAAACTGGAATTATTATAATTTATACCTATCTGATATTTGTGAACCTGCAGCCAACTTCTTATTTTGTTATGTTATTATAAACATCATACGTATAGTTAGTTTAAAATCTCATGAACCTTCACATGCGATCATATTGCAATCATATTATACACCTTATGAAAACAGTTAATTAAGTGCTTAGGATGGAACCCCAGATAAACTATAAACAGTGACTAAAAATGTTTTTATAAGAGTTAGAAATGTAAAAATCAATAATTGGACGGACAACTAAGGCCAAAGTTTATGAAATTCTGAACTACCTCTACATGTAACAGTAAAAGATCTGTTTCTAGACCGTGGAACTGAAAAATGCTTCATTATTCATTGAGTGGTTAAATATGGTGACAGTATTTTATATTAAATAGCAAAATTATAATGACAGAGTACCCAGGTATTCAAAAATCATAACTCGATTCTTGTGCCGTTTAGGTACCCATCAACAGATGGCATGAAATATGGATAAATATAAGGCAGGTATACGAATTTTTTCCTATTTACTCTGTTTTTGTTTCGTAGATTATACGAGGGTGGATTGATAAGTTTCCGGCCTGACCAAGAAAAACAAGGTTTTTAAAAATTTTTTTTTTTTATTTCTCAACATAATCTCCTCCAAGGCTGATACATTTCTCATAGCGGTGTTCCAGTCTATTAATGCCATCTCTATAGACTGATTCGTCAAGCTCCTCAAAATAACCATTTACAGCTTCGATTACTTCTTCATTGTCCGCAAATCTCTTACCGCCAAGCCATTTTTTGAGATTAGGGAACAGAAAATAGTCACTCGGGGCTAGGTCTGGAGAGTAAGGAGGGTGCGGCATCAATTCAAACTTTAGATCGTTGATTTTAGCCGTCGCAACGATTGACGTGTGCGCTGGTGCGTTATCGTGATGAAACAAGATTTTTTTCTTCGCCAGATGAGGTCGTTTAATTTTCACCTCGTGGCTCAAACGTTGCAATAAGTCTGCGTAGTATTGACCAGTGATAGTATTACCCTTTGCAAGGTAATCAATGTATATAATACCTCTTGCATCCCAAAAAACAGTAGCCATAACCTTGTTCGCCGAAAAAATTGTTTTTGCCTTCTTTGGAGTTGGTTCCCCTGGTCCAATCCACTGTTTAGACTGTTCTTTGGTTTCAGGAGTGTAGTGGTGGACCCACGTTTCGTCAACGGTTACGAATCGACGCAAAAATTCGCTTGGATTACGCTTATACAATGACAAATTTGCGGTAGAAATGTTTTTTCGAATCAATTTTTGGTCGACTGTTAGCAAACGCGGCACCCATCTTGCACAGAGCTTTTCCATATGCAAATGTTGGTGCAAAATATGTTGCACACGTTCATATGACATCTTACAGGTCTCAGCTATCTCACGCACTTTCAATCTGCGGTCTCCCAGCACTATTTGATGAATTTTTTCGATCATATCTGGAGTTGTGACCTCAACGGGGCGTCCTGAGCGAGGCCCATCAGAGGTGCTCACACGACCCTTTTTAAACTCGGAAACCCACTGCTTAACGGTTGAATATGACGGGGAGGATGTCCCCAGTGTTGAGTCCATCTCTTTTTTAATTTCCTTCGGCGTTAACCCCTTCAAATAAAAGTATTTGATGACAGCACGATTTTCCTGCTTTTCCATTTTTACGAAAACCACAGAGGCGTCTTGTTCAGCGTGCTGTCAAACCTACACTAGCAAGGAGATCGGGCTGAAACTATAGCTACAAGCTATCCAAGGATGGTACTATAGAATGTCACCTCAAGGTAGGCCTAGTGGCGTCATCTCTTGGTTAGGCCGGAAACTTATCAATCCACCCTCGTATGTTAAAATAAGTCAAATAAATATATGACTATAATGCAATACATTGCATAAAATATGATTTTATTTAACTGAAAATTTTATACGGCATTGACGGAAAGTAGTTTCAAAAATTACCAGAGATGTGATTTATTTGAAATACTTGTATTTAAAATGCAAATACAAAATAAAAAATACCTATTTTTTGTCTTGCGTTTAAATATTTTTTTGAGAAAGGCATTTTGTGTTTTATTTATAGTACCCTTACAAACGTATTTTCTATTTGTAAAATGCAAATGCAACTAGAAATTCCACAAATGTCTTCCAATTATTTAACTGAAGAGAGCCCACAGAATTCCAAACTCCTTGGAAATGGATAATCTAAAATATTGGATCGATATTGTTTTCCGAGTTCAATGTCATGGTCCATGGAATTTCGAAGTTCCAAATTGATATCAGCACTTGCCAAATGACTACTTATCGCACCTTTAGCAAAGAACTACGAAATTCTATGAATTATGACAAAACAGCCCGCAAAACAATATCGAATAAAGTACAAGATATTGTGGTGTGCTAACAAATGCATATAATCCAAAATTCTTAAAAAACGATTCGAAAAACTTCACTTATTGATGAACCCAAAGCAGAAGAAACTATGGATTCTATTTTTTTCTCTTATTACAATATGTAAGAAATCAGAAACAAAATGGAGTTGTACATATTTTGATATAAAATGATTGATGTTGATTTTACATCAATAAAATTATTTCCAACTCTATTTTGACTCTGATCTATCACGAACTAACAAACTATTTTGGCATCAGTGTCTTTTTTCCAATTAAAACGGATGACAAAGGTAAATAAGGAAGCATACAGAAGAATTATTTGCTGTTGAACTGAAGAAACTATAACATAAAGATAGAATAACTATATATCAATCACTTCAAAATGTAAATTATAGTTAATCTTCCCAGCTGGTGATTAATGCAAACACCACTATTAGTCTAGAAAAACTCCAATATTTAAAAAATGAGAAATTACCGTTAATTAAGTGCTTA
>NW_020439053.1:1109911-1155947 GCF_000699045.2 Agrilus planipennis | reverse complement strand
GAAATCTATTTTGTATTTTACATTTGAAATAACAAATCAAAAAAGTATTTGAATTTTGTATTTAAATACTTTTAAAAAACCATTCTGCACACCTCCAGTACTTACGTATACAAAAGAAGTATAGTAATTAGATTGATTGGTTTAAAAATTTACGAAAATGAAATTTTTGGATACTGCCCTACAGTGGCGTAACTGTCAGTGTTTCATGTGTTCGATGACTTGAGGACTTCGAAAGATTCAAAAGCGCTGTTGTTTTTTTTTTTTATTTCATGTCTACGTAGTACCAGTTTGGAAAATATTGTTCACGATTATAGAATCGTTTTTCCTGTCATTTTGAGAAATTCATCTAACAACAATGAAATTTTCTCTGTGGGCCAAATAAGGATAATATTTCAGACATAATTTCAATAAATCGACATTCGCTCTGTATGTTATTGTCAAAAAAAAATTAATAAAAATACTAATAAACTGTCAATACATAAATTAATTAGTCAGTTAATTACTTACTGATTGTGTTGAAAGTTAGCTTGTTAGCTATTGACAATTAGTTAGTTACACCACTGACCACCAAAGATATTGACTATACGCATTAATTATATTACATGTATATTTCACGAATGAGTAAAAAAGTTCTTTACAAAACGGGCAGACAGACACACAAGTGATCATATAAGAGTTCCGTTTTTCATTCGGACGTATGGAACCCTCAACTAAAAGAGAACTTCTTAAGCTGATGAATAATATTAATTCTATTAT
The DNA here is from genome assembly GCF_000699045.2 of Agrilus planipennis. Taxonomy (NCBI): domain Eukaryota; kingdom Metazoa; phylum Arthropoda; class Insecta; order Coleoptera; family Buprestidae; genus Agrilus; species Agrilus planipennis. The sequence continues at coordinate 1,155,191 of NW_020439053.1, read as the reverse complement.
TAGACATCCACAAGCATCTCTATCGCGAATTTCGTGAAAAACTACGACAGGTAACTATAATTCGTTTCTTATGTCCAAATGCGAAGGCAAAAATAAGTTATTGTTAGAAATAAACTGTCTTCAACATCCGTTTTACGAGAGCGATTAGGGTCGACTGTAGGGTGGCTTTAACCAGTGTAAGGTTATTCGCTCTAAGATCTCTTTAGCTTGCTGTCATTGTAAATTCCTTTTACCTGGCTGGGGACATTACGGTTAACGTAACAACCAAACAGTATTCTTGTTTTTCGTCTGTTTTATGAATAGATATAAAGGTGGTAGGTGCGTGACTTGTGTCAGATAAGCCATAGGCAATCCCTATTAGGCTTAAGGCAGTAGCGGCCTTTCAGGTGAAGACCGTCTTCATATACCTAATACTTTGTACAGTATTTACCTATCTACTGAGAGTTACTCTCAGAAATGTTTGTGTTTTAGAGAAGATAAATAAAGAATTCCTTTAAATACCCTAAAAAAAAGGTCTTCATGAGGTGCACAATCAACACATAACACTTTGAAAAAACAATAAGTGCAACCTGAAAAAAGGGCTCGAGGTCAAAATGATTTTTTCCCTTTTTTTTAGTTACTAGGCTTCTTACATAGGTACAGTTTTGAAGGGAGAGCCGCCACTGGCTTAAGAATATATACGGAATATTTTACAGCTAATACCTTCATTTTTGCAATTACTTGAAAAGGGATAAATGTTGAAACCTTAATTTGTAGATACCTACCACAGTTTACATGTTTGATATACCTACCCACCAAATAACGATAAAAATTATTTTGTATTTATTTAGACTATCAGTGAATGTATTTTGAAACTTTTCACCAAATAAAATTAATTGGTAGGTATAATGTAACTGTATTTATTTGGGCAAGCGTCTTATACGACCAAGTCAATAATAACGTTATGTACATTTAAAATTACATTTTCAATTTGAAAAAAGTGAAAGCGGAGTCTACTTAGAGGTAGGTAGATACTTAATGAATAGGTGGATTAACGTTTTTAGTCTTTTCTTCAGTTTAATAAAACGTCTTCCACGCCCTTTATATTATAATGTTTTATTTATTCAAATAATTTTCGTAATACTTTTTCAAAGAAAATAGTCGTGAAATACATTTTTACACAAACAGCGCAAAATGACATTTTTGTAATAAAATAGTTTATAATGAAAAGAAACGTTAGTCCTAATTCATAAAAGTAGATAATAATGTCCTAAAACAACGGAAAAGGTCGGGTTGTAGGGCGCCATATTGGATTCCGTTTGAAAGGCAGTAGTTTATGCCATAGTTCTATTGAGTCAGTGCCTTGTGTTCTGCGTCTTCACGACAAGGAGGTGCCCATGCGTAAGAAAGTGGGAGGTGGGCGCCGTGGAAAGGGGAAATGAGGGGAAATTCGGAATGTGTGTTCAAGGTCAGGTCAAGGAGCTCAAAAAGGAAAACGGCACAAAATTATACATACATATGCATGTTTTACAGTCTATGACAGCATCTAATAATTCAGCGAAAGGAAAATTCACTTATTTCAACAATTACACTGACTTAATCCAAATCATTTCGATTTTATCTATAGACACATGTTTTATTCTCGATATTATAAGAATCCTTTGAAGAAAATCAGAAACTAAAGTACAATTTAAACTTCTTGGAATCACAGATTTTAGTCATTCGTATCAAAAATTATAATGTTATAATATTTGTATGTATTTATAATATATATTTAAAGTGTATTTAATTCATTGATTACTTATATATGCAGATACGTACCTATACTGTGTCAGAACCCGAATGCCGCCCGAAATATCCAACATTGTTTCGCGAATTGCAATTTCAATAAGAATGAAAAAAATAATTTTAAACATGTAATTTTTATTTTATTGGTAAACAGGCTTCCCGTTGATGTAATGCAATCTAAATTTTAAACTTAAAAGTAATCGAAATTCGACAGTATCAATTTTTTTTTGTCAACTCTGGAATTAAAAGGGTTTAGTTCCGATTCGCCAGCTATTAAGGTGATTATATATATAAAAAAAAGTATAAAAATGAGAATTATGAATATTTGTTAAACGAATTCTCATCCAAGTTCTCAAGTGTGTGTTATATAGGAAAAGAAATTTGCTGAATTTTTAGCTGATAGATACGTGGAGACACTCATCAGTAGTACTGACGTGTGTTTTTATGATTACGATCTACCTGAAGAGGTTGTTAAACCAAGCTATTAAAACGTTGTAAAAGAAAAATACTTCAACATCTTGTATTTATTCTTCTACCCTGGTTTCCTACTAATTAGCAGAGAATCCATAAAGAACTCGTTCCAGAGGTCACTAACTACATGTATCAAATCAAACAAAAATATTGTGTTATCACAAAAAATATATCCAGCTATTGGTTAATGAATTTCCACTTTCTCTTTCTTTCTAATGAAAGAAAATATTAAATTTCAAAATTTGTCGTTGATAAATAGTACGGACCTGCACAATCAAAGCAGTTTTGATCAGATATATTTGGATATTACAAACAAAGGTAAATATGATATTGTAAGGAGTAAGGACTCGTATTACAATACCAGGTTAAACCGAAGATTACAAGTTAAATTTTGAGTTAGTCAAAATGACTATATAACAAAGTATGGTTAACTGAGAAGTATAAAGTTTAAATACCCGAATAACTTATCCATGTATCTCAGATTAACTAGGGGTTGACGCACGGCCAGAACGGTCGACGTCGTATAAAATTAGAATTTAAGTAGAAAATCTATACTGAAACGGTATTACCTATTATTATTTACGAAAGTAATTGCCAAAAGTAAATGCAGAAAAATATATTATTTAAATAAATCATCATCATAAGGTCGTCAGTTCTAAGACTGGTTGGACACGTACCTCTACTCTTTCCTATCCTGAGCTAAACTTCGGATTTCCCTAAGACTAAAACAACCCTTAACTATTTGCGAACAGTAATCTAATCTAGGTCTACCTCTACCCNTCACTTTAATTGGTTCAAACAGCCAGTACCATTTCTCGATCACCATATTCAATTCGCAATTTATAAAAATGGCGGAATGGAGGAATTTGACTGCGACATTTATAAAACTTCGATAATTTTTTATTGATACCTTTTGATTCACTGTAGTTTTTACTAAATTTTTTCGCTACAATTTTTTTACCTGTATCTGATAAAAGGTTTACTTCAGGCGGACTGTAGGTATATGTACCTAGGTATTTATTTAATACTTTCAACATACTGATTTAAGTAGCAATATCTTCTGGACTGATAATTTTCATTTTAAATTTTGCCGCTGCTTCAGAAATGTACCCGTTGACAGCATGTTTCGTATAAGGATTTTCTCTATAACTTAACTTTGGATAGACATCATTTTGATGTAATACGTATTTAAGTTACCTTAACATTAGGTTTAAACTGAAGGTAACAGTTAGTAAGTTTAAATTCATTGTAATGTCGACATTAGGTAAATGAGTTAACTTTTTTTCTATGAAACCGATATTGATAAAAAACTATTACAAATTCTTGGAGATAATATTCTTAACTTATGTTATTTAAGGAAAAGTAAGTTAAAAACGTCTATCATCTTGTGATAGTCAAGGAGGAGTGTGGTTTTTATATCATACTTGATTAGCGCACATACTATAATTTAGCTGTTAGTTATTTGATCTAAAGCCGCGCATACACTGAGAAACATTACCATTCGTTCGCATTCGTGTGCGTTGCTGGTTGTTCGCAGAGATTCGCGGCAACGTTGCTGGGTATAGATTGACACATGAACAAATTACCCTCCCCTATTTGTATTTACTAGTGTTCTACTACGCTCCACCCATTCGCGACGTTTCATTTGGTGTGTAAGTTTTTATTGTGTTGGTTAAAATGGTGTATTGTAGTTATTACAAATACAAAGGTAAATAAATGTTTGAAAAATGAAAATTGTAGTTTATGAGTTTTAAAAAGTAGTTAATTCTCTGTTTTCTGTTTATTTTTCCTTTTTGTCGCTGTATAATTTTCCCACCCAGAAGTAACTATTACGTGTTACTCATATTTTTAATGTATTAGGCACTAGGAGTGCAGATACTCGTTTATATATTTATTTCTACAAAATCTGAGTCGGTAGGTACTCAAGGAGCGAATAGATCCTCTAGTTTCATATTATTAAATTAACATTTCAAAAAGATATAAGCTTCATGCAGTTCATAAAATTTGCAGAAGTGTGCAGTTAACAAGCAATAATTAAATTTTAAATAAAAACTTTTAAAATACCTAAGTACAGCGACCAAATTTTAAATTTATCAAATAAAAATAAATTAGTGTTACACCCAGGGGCGCAACAAGGGGGGGTCCACGGGTGCCTGAGCACCCACTCGATTGGGTTGGGCACCCAGTTAATTCCAGTCGATTCCGATAATAACCCAACTTGAAAGTTGGGTTCAAATAGTTCAAGCTCGTAAATAAGCAGACGAACTCGATATTTTCAGCTTATACACACGCGGAGTATATAAATAAACAAAGGTAATCTAAAATATTATAATAATTGCTATTCCGTGATGGGAGCACCCAATCAAACTGTAACGTTGTTGCGCCCCTGGTTACACCTAATACAACTGCATCTTTAGTTGGATACATTTACCAAGAATCCAAATACTTTATTAATTTTAATTCATAAACTACAGCCCTCTCTTCCCATCTATGTATTTGTTCAACAACTTTTGCAAATTATATTTGCTATCTTATTATGCAAAGTTGAACTTAAATTTCACTCAAAATGTCTAAAGTAAGTTGCACTCCTATATCTGTGTAAATAAAAGAACATCCAGAACTTATTTTGGAAGAAGAAAAAGTATCCTGCCTAAAATGGTTCCTTGATTTCAAGTCAGCAAAAGTGATCAAAAATAAAATGCACAATGCTAAAACCAAAGCATATATTTATCATATTACATCATATACAAAACATTTCTTGTGCATGAAAATCCTAACTCTATACTTATTGTCCTAAACTTTACTCCAGACTTTGGATAGGCAACCTTTTGTATAACAAGGACCAGAATAATATTTACGTTTCGTACGCGGACCGTAGTACTTAATTGATACATTTTTGTTACTAATTTTTTCTGCTGTTACGAAAATAAGTTGTACGTTTCCGCATTGGTTTAGCAGTGTTTAAGTGATCGTATGCTCAAACAACCAAAAATTCCAAAGTGGTCTTAATAAATTCTATTGCTTATCCTTTATTCTCCATAATTATATTACATTATCAGTTCCGTGAAGCAAATGAATCACATTTAAGTGCTTTGATAACTTATATGCTAGTCAGTGATTTTTCTACACTATATTTATCATAATTAATTGATACGTTTTGTCATCAACACTTTATTAAAGGACTCTTTGCAGATAGACGTAGTATGTTTTGTCGCAAAAAATCCCGTAAGTTTTTTTGGGATACGACTTATACTTTCGTACAATTAATCCAAATACTTGGTTAACTTTAATTTGATCTTCGTGTACTAACTGCTTGACGTCTTTAATTTTCCTAATTGCATTCTTTAGCGATTTGGGACTAAATTTTAATTATTAAATTCTGATTGCCTTTTATTTCCTTTTTTAAATATTGACTATTCTACAGCCTATAGCGTTTTGTTTTAAATGTAGCTTTATATCAGGAAAACAGTAAATTCAATTATTATTAGGCTTCCCTTGATTTAATATAACAGTAGGTAATTGATCTGTAATTGAATAACCGAAATTGAAATTTATATTGGCAGATCAACTCCCACACAAAAATTTCCTAGCTAATACGTCAATAGCTGCACAAGAACCCTACGGAGGTCGCACGTTCTCTATCCTTGTACGTATCCTTATGTTTAGTTTTTAGCTCACCACTACTTACTTTATAGCTTACATGATAGCAGATAAATAATTAACTAAAAATTAACACTTACTAAGTTTAAAAATTTGTATGCAACAATTTGTTTAGGATTATTGTAAAGGGATTTTCTTTATAGTGGACAGATATAACAATAGCAAACATTTTGTCTTTACCTAATCTTGTTTTATATTTTTTGGGACCATTAACTTCTATTTTTAATATTTTGTTGGATACGCGACAATGTCTTCTAAGAGAAAAAGAAGAAAACCATCACTTTAATTGGTTCAAACAGCCAGTACCATTTCTCGATCACCATATTCAATTCGCAATTTATAAAAATGGCGGAATGGAGGAATTTGACTGCGACATTTATAAAACTTCGATAATTTTTTATTGATACCTTTTGATTCACTGTAGTTTTTACTACAGCCTATACATAGCAAAATAACCAAAATCAAAAAAAAAGGGAACACGAGACTGAAGTGGTAAAAGTAAAACAGTTTTACCAATGACAACCCTAATTACCTATTATACATATGCAAAGTATATTATTATTAGACTGCCAAAAATATTACATGTACTTTTTTTCACATTAACATATGTTAATAAAGTAATTAAAGTGCCTATTCACAATTTACAATACAAAATATCTTTTTGAAAAAATCTATAGATGTACCTGTAAGTAGAAAATGTTAATTCCAGTTAAATACCTATTCGTGAAGTGTGAGTAATTATTTTTTTACACACGTGTTCACCGAAACAATTACTTATTTTGAGTGTATGAGTCAAGTTTTTCTGCAAGGCTAAAGATTATTTTAAGTCACCAATGTGCATGCGGTACACTTAAGTGTGTACATGCTATAGGTTCACTAGATTATTACTCCAGCCCCGCCTCAGAAACATTCGCGACAAAAATTGCAAAAGCACTTTTAATTTTTTTGATCTTTCGTCAACCAATAAAAATAATCATTTGTTGAATAATCGTTAGTTTACTTATTTGAACAGAAAATGCAATTACATTGAAATGAGAGCCAAGTTCAAAATTACAAGTATGCGTCATAGATTGAGATCTATACGGGTGCCAAGTTCTATGTAGAAAATCCTAAAGTTTTAGTTACAAGAATATGTAACATTCTAAAATAAATTTATATAACAATTTCTTGTTTCTTAGTACTATTATAATGCTTGTTACTTAATAGGTAATATAAATTCTTAAATTTTAACAGACAATTACACAATGAATTTATTTCACTTGGGATGTAATTAAAACTCAAGATTTGACTTGGTTAGTTTTCATGTACAGGTTGTATTATATTTGTCTAATCAACTTATCTTCGTTAAATTATACGCATGTTGGTGTATGTCCTGTTAGGTTGATGTACAGGGGCGGACTAGCCATAAGGAAGTTTAGGGAATTCCCTCTGGGCCCCCACGATACAGGACCTCTGCATGCCTAAACATAAGCTTTTTGACCGGATAACCCCGAGAATGATAATCATTAACACATGGGAGAGAAAGCAAATAATAAGAAAAATACATTAAAGCCACGAAAATATTACGTTTTATCTCATTTACAAGGGCCTTGATCTTATTTTTTTTTCGTAATTCTTCATGAGTTTTTTAACGCATTTACCGGGTAAAGTGTAATTCATTTGCTTACGTTACCTTTTTTGACTCCTAGAATACCCAGGCCCTTTCATAGTTCCAGTCCGCCCCTGTTGATGTAATAATACTTATGTTACTTATCTAAAATTTGGTTTGTTGGTAAAAACTAGCCAAGTCAAATCTTGAGTGAATTACATCCATAGTGAAATAAATGCATTGTGTAAATATGTAATTGTCTTCAGCCCCTCGACCCCTGCCTGCAGCTTTCTAATTTTAGTTTTAAAATTAAAAGTTCATAGTCGTGGTCGATTTAGTAGTTCCAAAGATTATCCTCCTACATATAAATAAACACAGAAATTTTACCTCTTTATAATATTAGTGTAATATTATTATTAGGTGATGCTGTCTGTTGGGTGGGATTTTAAAGGAATCGTTTTTTTTGAGCTTTTACCGGATAACACAACGATTAATTCGGAAGTCTACTGTCATCAGTTGGACAAACTGATTGATGCACTTCAACAGAAAAGGTCAGAACTAATCAACAGGAAAGGTGTAGTGTTTCACCAAGACAACGCGAGACCTCACACAAGTTTGGTCACTCGCCAAAAGCTTTTACAGCTTGAATGGGATACAATGCTACACCCACCATATTCTCCAGACCTGGCACCATCGGATTATTATTTGTTCCGGTCACTCCAAAATTTTTTAGACGGTAAAACCTTCACCTCAAATGAGGAGGTCAAAAACCTCCTCGATCAGTTTTTTGCCAGCAAAGACCAAAAATTTTATGAGCGTGGAATTATGCTACTACCAGAAAGATGGCAAAAGGTGTTGGACCAGAACGGTCAATATATAATTTAATAAAGTATTTGTTTAGTATACGAAAATTGTCTTTCATTTCCACAAAAAAAAACGAAGTGACTTTCCGAACAACCCGATATTTTATTTATGCATGCATTATGATTTTCTATCAAGTACTTGATTCCAATAAAAATTGTTAAAATACTTGATTCGATTAGCAATTTTTATTTAATATTTAAAAATATCTATTATTTTCCCAAATCTATAGCTTTTGGAATTTTTTTCTCGAACATGATTATCAAATTACTTAACCAAGAAAATTTCACTTCCTGGACGAGAGGTGGTGAAAAATAGATTGCGCGCTAAGGAAGGAAATAAACATGTGGCCTGAGAGTTGAGTTATGCGAGATTTCAAACTTTACACAAGCGGTGGGGAACGTGACTTCAAGAAAGGCAATTCTTGTATTAATTAATATTTAATGATAGAGATTACATTTTGAAAATAGAATTAAGTAAATAACGTGCTGACATTTGTTAACTTTAACAGGAATTGCAATGCTGCAGTGCTGCAGCCAATGCAGCTCTCATGGTCTTTTATAACTTGTAATTAATTCACTTTAAACTGACAGATACAAAATCCTGAGTGATTGAAACTCATTGTAAAAGTTCTGAAAGAATACGACAATAGAAATGCTGAAGATCCGGTATAATTTTTTTGAAGAACTGAAATCTTTACAATTCTTTGCAAATACTGAGATAAACCCCTAAAATCCTCCTGCTATTCTCAATTATGTACGTAAGTCAAGTAAGTTATGAGAAATCTTTGCAAATGCAGAACCTAAGCTAACATCTTACATACTTGTAAAAACAGGAAGGGCGGCAAATGTAGGCTTTGCCCCGGGTTGCAAAAATTCACTCTACGCCACTGCACTAGTGGCGAGTTGAGAGCCGAACCTAGGGATACTCTACCACGTGCAATCATCAGTTTCAGAGGGCGGCGTCATTTTTTTTGAAAAATACGTCGTGATACAGGAAAATTTCTACAAATACCTTCGCTTATTTTTTCATATAAATAATAAGGTAATATGTATAGGTTCAATAAATGTAGTTTAAACGTTTTGGGAGGTGTTACGCTTTGTTCAAATGATTTTGGGAGTTTGGTTAGTTTAGGACAATTTCTAGAGAAGCGTTTAGTATTTTTAAATAGACGTAGTTGAAAAAATTATACATTTTAGCTCATGCAACATAAAAAGCAGAAATGCCGACCAAAAAATGAGTAATTTCTATGCTCAGTGGACGTTTTGCCTTATCTATATTCACGTAGAATAAACATTTCTAAAATATTTAACAAAATATTAATTGATACTATTTACTAATTTGTATTTGTAGCTACAATTTTTGACCGTTAAAAAATTACAGAGAATGAGAAAGGCGCCTGCTAAATTTTTCCAAAAGTGTTACAGAGAAATCCACTCAGTAATTAAAATGGCTCATTAAAATAATTGAATTATAGAAAAACAATTATATAAAATAGTGACATTTTGTGCAATTTGCTATAATATTGAAAGTTATTTTCGTAATAAGTAGAATTTATGGTAACGCATAGCTAAAAGATCTATAAAACACATATCGTGTAGGTATTTAAGTATCAAGTAGGCTGCTTCCTTTACTTTAGTTTAGGGTATTAAAATATAAAACAAACACTTTAGTTTGTAACTAATTTCTTAAACTTAGGTTAGTTATAGTATCATTCATTTACTTGCGAGCCGTGAGGCTGCTCGTAGCGTAAAAATTTGAGAAGAGGCGCGCGAATTTTAAAATTTAAAAACCCAGAACGCTGCTTAAAAACTATTCAGGACGTCCCAGGACACTACAAAAACTAGAACATGTCCTGGGAAAACAGGACGGTTGGCAACCCTACTTTATTTACCGATATCGAGGACTCCCCAAAGGTCTGCATTTCTAAAAATAAAAGCAAGAACATGACCATGAAAACACTCACTTAATAAGTGTTATCTTTCCCAACAGTGACCTTATGATCCTAAACATTCAAATAAAGACATTCTTCGGCTAAAGTTGGGTTAGGTTGCAGTCATAAGGGAACGTACTATACTACCCCATACCCAGCCCATACTACGTGACTCATTTTTTACAATTTTCACCCCCCCACTCCTCGGTGACCACCCGTAGTATATGCCAAGACCCCCCCTTCTCTAGTTTTCATGTAGTAATTCATAAATATGGTTTCAAATCATTTTTTGTCAACAGAAAGTTTTGAGTATAGTCCTAGACCCTAGACGATATTGACTACGTAATGAAAACCTAAACCCGCCTCTGTCCCTGTGACCAAACGTGACATTTTTGAACACCCCCTAATGGGTCATTTGGTATTTCCTAAGGTTACAATACGGAAAGACAACACTTGCTATGGTCATGTTCTTTGTTTTGTTGACCGGAATGTAAATCTAAAAAAAACTTCTTTGATGTCCATATTTTAGTACTACTGTACCTATCTTTTATAACCTTAAGCATACCTACTGAGTATTGAGTTTTTATACGGACAATTATTGTTCCAACGTTGGTTTTATAATCAGAATTGCCACTTAATTTCTACCTCTTATTTTATCGACTACAGAAAATTGCTTTGTAAGCAAGTACCTACCTAGCTATTTACAATGCCATGTTTTACCAAATTTAAATTTAGGTACCTTTGTCTGCTACCATTACTGTATTACTCCAATACACTGTATGTTTACACTTTAAGTTCATAAATAACACTAAATATTAGTTTGTATACGTAATTACACTTTTCACACCGAAGAACGAACAATTATCAACAATTATTATACGATATACATAACATAACCTCTAATTTAAAATACAGCTGTAGAATTTGCATGATTGCCTGTTTCATGTACTTCGTACTTCGCCAAAACTGTATTGTCTTGTACATGCAGGTATTAAGACACGATTTTGTTTAGTATATAAAATTGCATTTCATAATTAGGTAAAATTCAGAATTCTGTCGAGAACACGCAATAGGTATAGGTAATCACACGTATTCGGAGAAACTAATAAAGATTCTAGATGCCTCATAAGTGCTTTTTACAGATCATATTTTTTGGAATTTTAACATTATTATTATTAGGTATATTATAAAACGAAAACTATTTTTTTAAAAGAATGCTTAAGTACCTTTTTGGCCATATATAGCAGCCGCCACTGTATTTTTGAAGTTAATACTTAGATAAAATTAATATAATTATGTCAATCAACATATTAGGTGTTAAGTTTAGCTCATTTGGTGTTTGATAATATTTTCGAAAACAACATCAATACAAAAATGTATTTTTTAAAAACTTTTGTAAGTGCCTACCAATATTAAATTGTTTTATGTTATTATCCAATAAATTATTACATGCTTTCAATTTCGATGGTAATTTTATAGGCACTTCATTAAGAAGGTTATTTTACAGTTTCAAAAGTAGGTTCATTTTTTTATAAATGCAGTTAATTTATGTACCTATGTACGTATCTTACCTGAAGTAGATCTTACAAAACCATCACTTTCCAGCACTAGTTTCTTCTCCAACGAAAAAAAGACGAAACAGCTATACCTAATTAATTAAAAAAATATTTTATTGTTACCTATCTTGAAAATAAAAGAAGTTTAAATCAGGAATTTCCAGAGAAACTTTTAAATTTGTTATTTTTCGTAACGACTATTAAATAATCAACATTCAGAACTTACTATATATGTATGTATATTTTATATTCAATGTAATTACTAATAGTATAACATAATATTAAGCAACAATTTTATTCTACTTTTAAACAAGTATAATAAAATTCAAACGTATCTTTTGTTTGATATTTATCAACCAAAGTCCAATTCCCCCATTATTAAATAGTATTTGAACTTAGGAAACAGTAACTTTTCGATTAGTATCATAAATGTATCTATGCATTAAAAATTTGTTGTAGAAATAAATGCATTTATGTAAATGAGAAAATTTATATAGTTACCTTCACTTAATGCACTACATGAATTTGCTTAAAGTTAGAAATAAAAAACTGAATTAGAATTGTTTTTGCAAACGTAAACAATGCGCCATCTTACAAGCATTGATGTTAACACCGATGTTATACTCTGTTACCGTATCTATTTAAATAAAGATGGCGCCAATACGGTTTCAAATAATTGGCGGGAATGTAAGATACAAATTCAAAATGGTATAAAATTTTTACTAAATATTAGAGAAGATAAAACAAATGCACTATTGCATTCTTTAGCGATTTGGGACTAAATTTTAATTATTAAATTCTGATTGCCTTTTATTTCCTTTTTTAAATATTGACTATTCTACAGCCTATAGCGTTTTGTTTTAAATGTAGCTTTATATCAGGAAAACAGTAAATTCAATTATTATTAGGCTTCCCTTGATTTAATATAACAGTAGGTAATTGATCTGTAATTGAATAACCGAAATTGAAATTTATATTGGCAGATCAACTCCCACACAAAAATTTCCTAGCTAATACGTCAATAGCTGCACAAGAACCCTACGGAGGTCGCACGTTCTCTATCCTTGTACGTATCCTTATGTTTAGTTTTTAGCTCACCACTACTTACTTTATAGCTTACATGATAGCAGATAAATAATTAACTAAAAATTAACACTTACTAAGTTTAAAAATTTGTATGCAACAATTTGTTTAGGATTATTGTAAAGGGATTTTCTTTATAGTGGACAGATATAACAATAGCAAACATTTTGTCTTTACCTAATCTTGTTTTATATTTTTTGGGACCATTAACTTCTATTTTTAATATTTTGTTGGATACGCGACAATGTCTTCTAAGAGAAAAAGAAGAAAACCATCACTTTAATTGGTTCAAACAGCCAGTACCATTTCTCGATCACCATATTCAATTCGCAATTTATAAAAATGGCGGAATGGAGGAATTTGACTGCGACATTTATAAAACTTCGATAATTTTTTATTGATACCTTTTGATTCACTGTAGTTTTTACTACAGCCTATACATAGCAAAATAACCAAAATCAAAAAAAAAGGGAACACGAGACTGAAGTGGTAAAAGTAAAACAGTTTTACCAATGACAACCCTAATTACCTATTATACATATGCAAAGTATATTATTATTAGACTGCCAAAAATATTACATGTACTTTTTTTCACATTAACATATGTTAATAAAGTAATTAAAGTGCCTATTCACAATTTACAATACAAAATATCTTTTTGAAAAAATCTATAGATGTACCTGTAAGTAGAAAATGTTAATTCCAGTTAAATACCTATTCGTGAAGTGTGAGTAATTATTTTTTTACACACGTGTTCACCGAAACAATTACTTATTTTGAGTGTATGAGTCAAGTTTTTCTGCAAGGCTAAAGATTATTTTAAGTCACCAATGTGCATGCGGTACACTTAAGTGTGTACATGCTATAGGTTCACTAGATTATTACTCCAGCCCCGCCTCAGAAACATTCGCGACAAAAATTGCAAAAGCACTTTTAATTTTTTTGATCTTTCGTCAACCAATAAAAATAATCATTTGTTGAATAATCGTTAGTTTACTTATTTGAACAGAAAATGCAATTACATTGAAATGAGAGCCAAGTTCAAAATTACAAGTATGCGTCATAGATTGAGATCTATACGGGTGCCAAGTTCTATGTAGAAAATCCTAAAGTTTTAGTTACAAGAATATGTAACATTCTAAAATAAATTTATATAACAATTTCTTGTTTCTTAGTACTATTATAATGCTTGTTACTTAATAGGTAATATAAATTCTTAAATTTTAACANGTATAATAAAATTCAAACGTATCTTTTGTTTGATATTTATCAACCAAAGTCCAATTCCCCCATTATTAAATAGTATTTGAACTTAGGAAACAGTAACTTTTCGATTAGTATCATAAATGTATCTATGCATTAAAAATTTGTTGTAGAAATAAATGCATTTATGTAAATGAGAAAATTTATATAGTTACCTTCACTTAATGCACTACATGAATTTGCTTAAAGTTAGAAATAAAAAACTGAATTAGAATTGTTTTTGCAAACGTAAACAATGCGCCATCTTACAAGCATTGATGTTAACACCGATGTTATACTCTGTTACCGTATCTATTTAAATAAAGATGGCGCCAATACGGTTTCAAATAATTGGCGGGAATGTAAGATACAAATTCAAAATGGTATAAAATTTTTACTAAATATTAGAGAAGATAAAACAAATGCACTATCACACAAACTCGCGGGTATCGTCTGTTAACCATCCAGAGTACAATCTTATTTAATGTGATTAAATATCGACTACTGAATTTAACAAAAATAACATATTAATCAATTTAAAAAGTAAATAAATTGAAAACATTAAAATAATAACTATATTGTAACTGTATTTTAATTTCCTAATACAGGAAAGTTATTATAAAGAATCAGAAAAACACAATTAATTTTTGTTTTACGTTTCAATGTCACTAGTCTTTTTATGATTTCGTGAAGTCGATTTTTGTATAACAAATAGACTGCATAACATTGGACCAGCCGTAATTTAATTTGTTCTTACCTTTGTATATATCTTCTTATTAGGTTTTCCATTTAAAATTAATTTAAAATATGTATTGGGAAGTTCATTGGCTGAATAGCAAAAATCGTACTTATTTGTTTAATTGTATAGCCAAAACCAATTTTGCGAATTCTTCGAGCACTGTATATTAGAAGTGTCTTTATTTTGACAATTTTTAAGTTGTATGCTTACAGGACTAATAAGGTTTGAAATAATAAAAAAAATGCCGTGTGGTATTGTTAAGAAGTTTCTTACGCTGCTAGAAAAATATCTGGAATAAGAAACTTTTTTCAAAAATTCTTACGTTAGTATTAAGTAGTGTTTGTTTGAAATTTAAGTTTGGTATCTAAATAATATAGGATTTAGAAAATTGGTTTTCGTCACTGGATATTCAATTGTTTTACTTCAGTCAAAGTATCTGTTCCAAAAAAATTGAAAGTATTGACTATTATAATTTTAGTTTTAGTTAGATAACAATAATGTTTCTTTCATTCTTTTTTTGTTTAAAAATTAATAACACATTATTCCTTATTCGTATATTATCATTAAATTATAAACATTCAACGTTTACAAACAGAAACATTTTTTAATACTCATATTGAACGGCATGAGCCCCTAGGGGCGTAATAATTCAAAAATTGTCAAAATAAGAACCACATTAATTTATATAATCCTAATGTGTATATGAATATTACAAAAAAAAAATATTAATCTTTATTGTAAACAAATTGTGACGAGCACAAATCAGTGTGAACTATTTGTTGCAATTGTATAACAAAAAAAAATTGTACTGACTGTATATGAGCATAATAACAAAATATTAAAAACTACATGAACTGTATAGCAGTATTAGTTTAATATTGTAAAATATGATATAAATGTAGATCCGGCTAATTTTTGAAAAAAACAATCTTATCAGAATCTTGTCCATTACTACAAATAAATAACGTCTGCTGATTGTTTGTTACATTTTTCTTTGGCAGATTTTGTGGACGTTAATAAAATTAAATAAATCGTATGGCAACACAAAAAATATCTACCGTTAAACTTAAAGCATACGAAATTATAATAATTATGTTAATTGCGCGATCAATTCGGGCATATTACTAATATAAAAAAAATACTAAAATATGTATAAATCTATAACCTAAAACAGATATCACACTCCTTTTATAGTTAAAAGTGAAAATGTTTAAAATAATTTAAATCTGAAAGAAAATCGGCAGTAGAGTACATTGTACACTCAATTTTTGAAATAACGCTGGAAGCCTGCAATCGTTTTACAGTTGTAGGATAGGTACGTAAGCTTAAATGCTACTGGGATGTTAAAGGTGATATCCCAACCTGTCTGGGGTCACCTGTGCCAGGGGTATCGAGATTCTTTAGTAACTGTGATAGCCAGTGTTTTGTGGATTTGTCCTCTTGCAAACAGGCACTGAAAGTATTATCACGCAATTGATCTGGTAAACATTGCCTTAACGCTTCACGAGCCCTTTAAATGATAAAAAATAGTTTGTCAGATTTTTAAAACAACTTTACATAACCGATATTTTGTCAAAGAATTCTTACAATAATATTGCGTAAAAAAATAAGTAATTCATACCATTTGCTCTTATTTGGAAATAAATCAGAAATATTTGATTACTTTTGAGAATTTTGTATCAAGCCTATGAAAAATGCATACACAAATGGGGAAGTACCAAATACATAGGGGATTTATAACAATGACGGAGCAGTAATGGCAAAATATTAACTTTTAAGGCCAATGGACATTCGTTTTTTGATTCTAAAAACGATGGTTTAATTTGTTCACGATTACGGTAGACTAAAATAAAGTAAAATTATGCAGGACTTCCTTCTGATACCAAAAAGAATTTGTTCTGTTTTATTTTTAAACTATTTGCTAAATGTTACAGATCAAACATTTTTTTTTATAATTATGCAATAATCTAAAGATCTGTATAATTTATGCTATTACAATGATGATTGTAGTTAGTTAATAAAATTTTACTTACCTAGGATTATCTGACAGTCTTAAATAACACCTAACAACATGCTTCAAAAGCCTTGCAGAAGGTTCCTTCGCTAATGATAGTACCATTTTACCCTAGAATACAAAAATTGTACAGATCTCTAGTTTAATTAGGGTAAAAAACAGTTCCAACTTTACCAATATCATTGCTACATGGCTAAACCTATCATATGTTTGACAGATATACGACAATCCACTGTCATCCAACAAAATTTTTTGCAAAATAAACGTTGCAACAGTTTTACTCAATTCAGAGCCTGATTCCATTATCCGCAAACATAAAGGTATAATTTCTGTGGTTAAAAGAAACGTTATAACTTCTTGTTCATCAGTCTGTAAATAAATCAAAAAATTAATAAACTAAAATAATTACAAAAATTATTCATGTATTTTAATAATACATATGTATGTATACACATTTAACACCCACTTGTTTCCTAACTGATGATTTCATGTTGTAGTATTTAATATTAATGATGTAATTGTTTTTAAAGTTTTTTAACAAATAATACATCCAAGTTACATTTAATTACAAAACGTTGTATTACATCAAAATTTAAAATAAACTTTAAAAGTACTTTATAAATTATCCTTACTTTTTAAAACATTCATGTATATACTTTTAAGGTAAATAAATCAAATTGTTGTAAACATACCTTCACTAGGGCACCAATAACTCCTAAACTAGTTAAACGAAGATATTCGAAAGGTCGTGTCTTTGAAACAGTATGTAAAAAGGGATACAAAAACAAAGGTATATGAGCCAATAAAAATTGTGATCTTGTTTCAGGATGTGATGCAACACACTGCAGCAATGCTAGAGCATTGCAAACTCTAAAATGTTCTATTAATAACCTGTACAGTTTTTTTAAGCGATTGTCTTTTTACCTATTAGATTGATGAGCTGTCAATGTAGCAGGATTAATAGCTGGGTATATGTTTATAATTTCTTGAAGAAGAGCTGAAATAGTGCCAAAACTATTCCATAACATTGGAGCCAAATCAGGCACAACTTCCCGCTTTTTACTGTACGATAAATGAATTATAAAAAGATCCTTCCTAAATAATATGTTATAAAATTACCTTAGTTCCAGTAAAGCATTTTCTCTCGTTTCTGGGTTGGTCAATTCAAGAATCCATTGGTATATTTTTTCTCTGTCAACTGTCTGATTAGCAGGGCTTGGTTGAGTACTCATTTCTGACTTTGGTTATGAGGTTACGATTTTTCAATAATTCTCGTGTCAAAACAAACTAAATTAACAAAAGCGGCTTATATAATTCAATACTATTAATGAGACGATGTTTATTAGCAGTTCTGTTAAAATACCTACGGATATTCTTGTTGGTTAAGTGTTGACTATTTATACTAATATTCAAACTATAATATAATCAATGCAATATATGGAACAACTGTAAAAGCAAAATTTAATGTATAAGATACTGTA
This sequence comes from Agrilus planipennis, assembly GCF_000699045.2. NCBI lineage: Eukaryota > Metazoa > Arthropoda > Insecta > Coleoptera > Buprestidae > Agrilus > Agrilus planipennis. The sequence continues at coordinate 1,136,796 of NW_020439053.1, read as the reverse complement.
TCAATTTAACTTTTTAAATTAATCTCACCATAAAAATTATAAAATTAATATTATGTAAAAAGTACAGCATTTGTTTGTATACCATGAAGTTAATCGCTTAACCTAATCTAAGCATGTCTGTTATAGTTTATTATGTACCTTGCCGCTTAACCGCTAATTTCACGATAGAACATACATATAATTGTGTTACAGAAATGACGTTTAATGTTATACCGAACAACTTCTAAGCCAATGATCTAACACCATAGACGTACAAATACGGTGTAATAGTGAACAGTACACATTTCCTTAATCTATAGTTATACTCTAATCTCTTTAATCATGCGTTAAGTTGAGCTTCGTTCTAATTAATACAACTTGGATATACAGAGTATATGTTGGGTTGCATACGCTCGATCGCCAAAACTAGTTATTGTGTAAATTTCAACAAAATCGTTAGGGGATTTTGAGTATTTTAAAACGCAATATATACATATATTTACATAGTATTTATTGTTTCATAAAAAAATATTTTACTGAACATATGCATTTATTGTTTAAAAATCTACACATAATTCAACGATTAACAGAAAAATTTAACAAAGTAAAATCACGTTATAATTTATGTGGATATAAAACTGTAGAACAATAAAAACAATGATAATGAACATGCGGTCTATTACATAAAAATGTTTTGGTTACTAATCGATAAAGCTTCCGATTTATACTAACAATAAGTCGGTTAAATTTAAATTAAAAAAAGGAAGTAAATTAAAATTTCATCTTCAAAGAAACTTTGCTCTTGTATAACTTGATTAAACAATTATTTTTAAATAAGCCTTACAAGTTTGTAAATTCGTTATTAACTTATCACAATGAAGCAGCACATGACTTACATGATATAAAAAATATTCAATTTTCTAGTTTAACAGTCCTAGCCGTAACTTTATACTTTTGTACTTAATGATCTACTATTTTTGTAAAGCACTTGTTGTTCCTATGATTCATTTAATGCATAATTAATAATTCAAAAATAACAGAACTAATTATGGAGCATTTTCTTGAACCACTGAACTGTTCTGCTTAAAATAAAACCAAAACGTGTTGGTTTTGCATAAATAAAATTATTTACAACCCTATTTGGGCTTTTTATATATTCAGAAAAGAACTGAGATGAGCAGTTTTTCTGAAATATTTTTGAAGCTCTGTAAATCCATTACTGCTTGTTATTAAAAATTAAATTAACATTAAGTTACTTATTCTGCATGATACTCAGGTAAATAAAAGAATTTCGATAGGGTACCTTTTTTTTCAGGAACCATTACTTTTGAGCCCCATCTTTTACTAATTACATCCTGCTGAACTAGAGTACAAATATCTTCAAAATGATACCTGTTATATAAATTAACAAAGTTAAATAAAAATCCGAATTTATATTATTATTAACTTACTCATGCCAGTGATTCTTCAAATTTTGACAGAAGGATTGTATAAACCAAGTACCATTTTTTTTATCTCTCACTGCACCAAAACCAGGAATTGTTGCAGTAAATACAAACATATCAGCATAAGCAATTGCTTCCACAGGACTGTCCATCTCCAAAGAGTCTATTTCCTCATTTATATCAACATTTATAACTTAAATGAAATGATTACTTATAAAAGTACATTAGAATTGCATTTAAGTAGTTATACCTTCCTGGCATTTACTGCCCTGGCATGCTTGTAGAATTAAAATCTTTGGCTTTTCTCTTAAATTCTTCAGATTTTTCCTGCACATGCTATTTTTAATCTTATTAACATCAACAGGAATACTGTTAACTCCATAAACTTTACCTAAAATATTTCCTTATTAACTATAGCTAATGATTTGAAAAGCTTATTTTATTCTTATTAGGTTGCAAACTTCTTAAAATTATTAATTATTACACTAAATATCGTGTATAAGAGGTTTACCCGTTGATCTTTCAAATAATTAAAAATAAACATGCTCTACTGCACTTATCTCAAACAAGAGTATAAGGAAGATTACAGAGATTGGTCAGTAAAGATGAAGTGAGGGGAAAAAGTTCACGAATAGCAATAAAAGAATGTGTTTAGTGGATAATCCGATAGTAACGATGAAAAATAAAAGTAATTCATTCACCTTCAGTACCATGGCTCAATACACATACGAAAAGACTAGATTCGTCAGTTATTTTCATTACTACTTGCTCTATAACAGTAATAATCTCTGCATGAGTTTTGTTTTTCTCAATATATACTGTGAATCCAAATGCTTTAAATGTTTCTTTTAATAGTACTTTATCTTTTTCAGTACCCACTCTGTCTTCAAGTTTTTCATCATGTAGCAATAAGTCCTATAAAAATTGTTTTTAAAAAGGTTGGTGTCCAATTTGTTTTATTTCATTGATAAATTTACTAACTAACAGAAACCTTCAGTTTTTTTCAACAGGCTTAATAAGCCAAATCTATTTGTGATAATAATTATTACTTTTGTTGAATTTTGTCTTTTTGCTTATACATTAAAACAGAAAATTTGTTTTGTCAGTTGCAATATTATAAAAAATTGACTTTATAAAGTAATGTTTCCTAATTGACTAATGATTCTTTGAGATTTTAAATATAATTTAATTGAAATACTAAATTACAGTAAAAAAGGAATAGGTACCTTTAAATTTTGATCACATTCAGTATAAAAATTTTCCTGATCAATAATCAAACAAACACCAGGCCGATATTCATTAATTTTATAAGATAGATCAGAATTTGAAATCTTCCTATTTCTAGAATTGCAGTCATTTTCAGAGGAAGCAGACACTGATGATCTACGGCTAAAATCACTTCCACCTAATTCCATAACTCCAACATTTTGATCTACACAAAAGTTGCTAACTTTATCAGACATTCTTTTTTGACTTTGGCATGTTTCCAAAGCATATTTTTTCTTAGTACCATTCTTCAATGGTTTTATTTCTTCACAACCATTACTTTTGCAAAATTTTTTCAGTTGATCATAAAATGCTTCAATACCAAGTTCTTTTAGTATTTGGGCAAATGAGCTCATATCATCAAGTGATATGCATTTTGTACTTAATAAAGATAACAGTGTTATTTCTAAATTTTCACTGCTGTAGTGTATGTTACAATCTTTGTACTTATTTTGTAAGTATGAAACAAAGTTTTTGGTTGTTTTTGAATCAAAATGTTCACATAGCAAGTATAATAGTTTTTTAATTGGGTCTACAAATAAATGCCCATACATATTTCTTGGTAAAAATCTACTCTCTATGTCTTCCATCATATCTAAAATTGTATATCATCATTACAGAATTTACATTATGATAGAATTGTTTACCTAACTTTCTTATGATTGCTAAATTTTGAATTATTGCTAAAGCTTCCAATAACTTATCATGCCAATAGGGATTCGACTGAGATGATTTGGCCCATTCTGTAATAACATCACTTTCTGAACCATGTTTTAACAAAAGTAAAGTTTGTAATGCAACTTGGATGTTATCATAAAGTAAAAATACCAATGAAACCTAAAATAATTGTAGTTTTTAGGGTTTGAACTTCAACAAAACACATTCATAAATAAAAAATACATTAGTTCAATAACTGTAAATAAACAAGTTTGACATACCTTTTCATCAAAATCTAAATGTTTTTCAATAAATGGCAAATTTTCCAGAGTAATATGTTTTGTATGAATTGGGTAATTTCCTGAACTTGCTGAATTGATAGCATCAATGGTGCAGTTGATGTTATCCATTGTTAATTCGTCTTCACTTTCCATCAGTTCTGAATCGGAAACGTCTTCATCTCTGTATACAACTTCTGTATCAGAACATGTATCAGAAAAAATAGTAGAAAAACTAGTACCCATTATAATTCTAGTAAATTTGTTTTTTCCCCAAGGATTTCCCCTTTCCTATCTCAAGGAAAATATCATCGAAATATGTAGAACATATGTACAATGACATACATACAAGGTAAAACATCCGTATCACGCCTTTTTCGTAAAAGTAACTTTTTCTTGTTAGAAATGGCTTGGTGTTTTGAGCAATTTTTCTTTAAAAATAAACATTTTTAGATAACACTCCCCAGTTAACGGTTCATTTTGGCAATTCCCGTTAACGGTTAAACTCCTGTAGTACTGCTTTAAGTTGAAGAAGTCTATTTATAAGAAATTCAGATGAAAAACAGGGGGAACAGTGTTAAACAATTTTCTTTCTAAATAAATATTTTAAAGGTATATAACCTATGAGAATTTCACTCACAGTTACTACACAACCATAGAGGCACGTAAGAGACGTACCTACTTAATAATCCTTTTTTATCATTAAGATTAACTAATCGCGATAACCATTATAATCAATCATAATTTAATTTAATTAATACTGTGCTTTTTGAAAATCTAACTTTTTTTTGGAAATTAATTATTATAGAAATGCCGGCTCACTTATAAAAAATATATAAAAAAGAAAGTTACCAAAAGAAAGTAGTGGGGAAGGAAGGTGCTTTAAACATAATATTTTTTTTGTAAAGAAATAGTTACGTATATAGATACGAAATACGAAAGTACATAATCATTGTAATTCAGTAATTTTAAAATTATGGCAATAAATACTGTGTGTATTTCAAGACTCATCTAATAAAGTGGGATAAAAATCCCTCCCTAAAGTTGGTCAGGAACGGGGAGAACTTTTACCCACTATAACTTAGTTTTTCGTTTTTCCCAATAATTTCCAAATAAAGTATTTGTTGTTTAGCTTTATGCTCTTCAAAAGTGTAAAACACCTTTCCTTTCCCCCTTCATGATTTTTCTGATATACTTTTCATAAGTGAGCCATTTTTTACCATTTCTAAAAAAAAATAAGTTTCCAAAAAACCCGTGATACGAAAATTTTACCGTTATTTGCTTATGTCATGTAAACTGCCCAATATTCTTCTTTCTTTGATTAGGAAGTAAATTAAATAGCTCATTATACTTTTCTTACATATTATTATTTGTATTTGTAATTTTGTAACGTGGACCAATCAAATTCTAAGAGACTGTCGCATGTGTGTGTAGAAGTGTGTACTAGTTGCATGAACAGTTGTCAGTTGTTGTACGTTATTGTTGCATGTTGTATGGTGTAATTATCTGATTCGACCATAACAGAAAAAATTATTGTACTTTAGTTTTAAAAACTGATTGATTTATGTTAAAAATCAAAATATTTACAATGGTTTCTAATAATTAAAATGCTTTTAATTGAAACAAAAAATTATTAATTGATTATTTATTTTGTGAAAATATTAGTATAATTCTGTGTAAATTGTAAAATTGAGTATTACCAAAGCAGTTAAGTTCTTAGTTAAAAAACTTTGTGGAATTATTTAAAATGCATTTTGAACTTAAATTTGTAGTATGTGGTCTAGGTATATTTGTATGTTATTTTTATTATGGACTTCTACAAGAACAAGTTACAAGAGGAAAGTACTCTGCTGAAGTTACTTCTGAAAATGGCGAGAAAACTGTAATAAGTGAACGTTATACTTATGCATTAACTTTGGTATTTATTCAATGCTTTGTAAATTATTTGTTTGCTCGGGGGGTACTTTTTGTGCGACCAACTGAAGAAGATAAGACAGCAAAAGTTTATTATGCCAGTGTGGCTCTCACATACTTGTTAGCAATGGTATGCTCCAATATGGCTCTTCAATGGGTAGCATATCCGACCCAAGTATGATTTCATTATGTTAATTAAATAAGTTAAAATAAGTGTAAATGCACATAATTTTAGGTGGTTGGAAAAGCTGCCAAACCTATTCCTGTCTTAATTCTTGGAGTTTTATTGGGGAGGAAAAGTTATCCTTTCAGAAAGTATTTATTTACTTTTATGATAGTACTAGGTGTAATCCTTTTTATGTATAAGAATAAGAATAGTGGCTCTGCACTTGATGGGGGGTTTGGTTTAGGTGAAATATTAATATTACTTTCCTTGACAATGGATGGACTGATTGGAGCTATACAAGTAAATTTTTCTAATAATAATAATTTTTTATATTTATTCTATTTTTTTATAGGAGAGAATGCGTGCTGGATCTAATCCAAAGCCAGAACAAATGATGCGAGGTATGAATGCATGGTCCTGCATTTATTTGATTCCTGCTATGATTTGGTCTGGAGAAATAACAAAATTTATTCAGTTTGTTTCAACTCACCCTGAGGTTTTAAAACATATAACATTATTAGCTATTGCTGGTGGAACTGGACAGTTGTTTATATTTTCTACTGTAAGTATATTTTTAGTAGTTAGACTATTGTTTCATTAATCAATTATAAATAAAGACTAATTAGGACAAAAGGAGACTGTGATGAGTAAAATAAAAAACAAGAAGTTTTTACTGTAGCACCATGATAATTGATTTGATTAATATTAGGCATTGATTATTAATATTCATTTCTTTTCCCTGATAAGATTATTCCAGAAGGTNTTTTTAATTATATTATTATAGGAGTTACTTTTTAATTTTGCCTTTTGAATATGTATGTAGTCCTTAACTCGATAACTGTTGCAAATCTTACTCATGGCAATTGTAATCGTAGTTTTATTTAAGTTTTGTTACTTTGTTTGCTATCTATAGTAAGTACCTTGTGATATCTCCTATTAGTACTTGTCTTTTGGGCAAAAGTCTTGTACAATTATTTTATGCATTGGGTTATGAAATAAAATAAATAAAAATAAAATAAACATGTAATGTAATTTTGTCTTTTTAAAATATGTACTCTGTAATATTCAGTAGGAACACAAAGCTACCTACTTACTTAATTTCATACTTTTGATAGTAAAATATATTCAAGTTTGTTTAAACGCACGTATTTTGATTAATCTTGATTTTTTGTAAAAATTATGTATTTTTTGCTCGTAAGAACATCTTTTTTTCCCCATTAGCCACGCGTAGGAAGTAATTTTTCCTTATTAGTGTGCAAAAACCAATTTACGATTTAATATGAACAATCACTTAATTAACTTACCTATTTATTTTAAAATACTTATTCTGTCCTATGAGCGTAAATATGATTTCCTATGAAAATGTTCACGGGCTTTTTAACTACCATATATAAATCTTAGGTATTTACGCAATAATTTGCATTTTAGCTGGGATTGAACGTTACTGTTACTTCAAATACAGACAACAGATTGGGTACAATTTTTAAAACAATTGATTAGGCTTACAATAATCGTTTTTATTAGAGCTCGGGAAATGAATTAAATAAAAAATGGTGGTTTCAGTTTAATAAAACATTGTTCACGCAGGCCGTCACGCGATTACCTTTTTTGGGTTCCCTAACATGAAGATTACTATGAAAATGCTTAATTAAAAATAAAAATTACCGAACCAAAATATTTTCCTGGATAATCTATGGCTGTTTTCGACGAATTAATTTTAATTTATTTGATTTTATTGTACATATCAAAAGATTAGAAAATTTAAGGTTTCTCAGCACTGATTTAGGAATTAGATATTAAAGGAACGGTAACCAAGCAGCTCGTGTTGGCTCCCGGGCGCAATCGCCGCAACCAACAAAGCATTGGTTGGTTGCTATCAGTCTTGGTGTGAATGTTGGCCGTAGTAACTGGTACGATTTTACTGTACGGTTACGTCATTGTTGCTGCAGTTCAGTGCCGAGGCAACTTGTTAATAATTTGTTATTAGCAGTTGTTGTAGTAGTGGTAAGCTGGTAGGCATTAGCGCAGGCTACGGTTAGCGGCGGCAGTTGTTAAGAAAAATTGTTAATGGTCGGATCCGCGATTTAATTCGGTATACGGACGTGCCGTAGTAAGTATTGACTTCGCAAAGTCGGATTGGGTAATATGTGATGAATTGAACTATCTCGATTAATAAAGAACATTTTTTGTTCGTGACATTTGCAGTCTTCATGATTTTCATACCTCTTCATTTGAAAAGGTTTGTTAATCCATTTTATTCTTTTAATTTTTAAAGTCAAAAGTCAAAGTGATCATACATCCAAATAATTTTTGTATAAATAGCTAAATTTTAAGCAATGCTGAAAAAATCAGTCTACTTTAAGGATACTGAATTAAGGTTACCAAAAGGAATGTAATTAAAGGGAAATAATTAAAAAGTATGCAGTTTTTAACTATCCATAACAGCATATCTGCGAGTCCAGCTTTTTGCTACAGATATTGCTTCTTCTTCATCATTTTTCCACATGTTAGCTACATCATTGGCTAAAGGATCATCTGGATTTGGTGCACTTAATAAAGCTTGAATAGACAGAAGTACAGTGCGAATTTGTAGAGCAGGACTCCATTGATCTTTCAGAATATCCAAACAAATTCTACCTAATTTGTCTATGTTTGGATGATATATTTTTGTCAAAAATCTAACGGAAGGTGGACATAGTGGATAGTTTTCCGGTAAAAATAATTCTAATTTAAATAAGCCGCCCTCGTATGGGGAGCCTTTTGGACCTGCCATTATCACATGAAAATATCTACAATTATCCTCATCTGGGGTTGCACTTATGCCCGGCGGTGGGTCTTTTGAAAGGTTTTTAGTTTCAACTAATATCCTACGGCTCGTCATAACCTGCGAAAGCGGTGGAAACTTTTTTCTATTTATAGTTGTAATTTAAAATCTAATACATACATAAATTTTAAAGTAATTTTAAAATTCCAGAAACCTTACACAAGACTAAACATCATACTAAACGTACTAAACATCTCTCTTGAAGGTTATGTTCATTAGGTTCATGTCATAGATAGTTCATCTCTTGTTCATTGATTTCATCGATTTCGTAAATATTGTCCAAAATTATCTGTGAATATTATACGTATGTCTAATTATATGTAATCTTGTGGTTATTGAACTCTAGTAATTTAGGAATGGTTCATGTGAACTACAAGATAAGTCAGGGCAGATCAGTTGCTAATAATAATATTTTTTTTAAGTATTGTGGTATATACACAAATTGTAGAAAAACTTCGTCGATTGATATTTGAGAAAGGATTAAACAATAATATAAAAGCATAAAATAGAAAAGAAGACGAAATACAAACTACTTATTATTTAATTNTGTCCTACCATTCTATCTCTTCTTTTCTTATCGACTTCCCTAAAGATGCCTGTTCGCTTACCTTTTTCCAATACCTCCTCGTTTCTAACATATACTTCAAACATATATATGGACTCATTTCAGTGCCGGCCTTAAGGGAGCGCGAAGTTTAGCACCGCAGGAATGTACCAGATTTCGGGGGCGTTACTGTTGTCTAGTAGATTTTTTTTTAGTTTTGTTTTATCTGTGCGCCAGTGATCTTACTCCTTAAGCTTATATCTCAGACTGATACTGATTATTCATCGATATGATAGAACATAGTAAAATAATGAAAAATTGATATCATATTTTAGAAATCTAAACAATGCTGCCCTTCAAGAGACGCAGATTAAAATTTAATCTTTTAATAACCTTTCTTGAAAATAAATTTCTTTAACGTTTCTTTAACAAAAGTAACATGTACCTACTAAGTATTGTAGTACCTATATGTTATAAGTCTAATACATACAAAGCAATTTAATTATTAGTTTTATTATACAATGTTGATATCATAATTACATACATTTTCTCTCGATTTGACTTTACACATATAATATGTGTATGTATATATTTATCAAAATTTTGTTGATTGTAGAAGAGAAAACTATTCAAAATTAGTGAAAGAGAGGACAATAGAAAAGTTTCACCAAAATAATTTATTGTACTCGACAATATTGTTTCGATTTGATTTATTTGGCGAAACTTTTCTGTTATTTTTCGTTAATAATTTAGTTGGATATTTTATGTTTCACTAAAAATTGCACTTTTGAAAGTCGCATTTTTATTTTTTCGTTTTCAATTATGCTCCCCAATATTTCATATTTTTTAAACGCGCTTTAAGTTGATTTAGTGTTGTGCGGTGGTTAGTAGTAAGAGATGCAATTAAAATAATAAAGCGTAATTTTCAGAATATGTTTCTAGTCTTGTTGACGTTTGTTAAAATACTATTCAATTGTTTTTTGGATAATCCAGAGTATGTGTATCACCAAAAGTTTTTTTTGTCTTGTTTCATTCTTAAAAAGATTTGCCACTTGTTTTATTCATTGTTGGTAATACTTTGATTAATCATATTTATGAATGTCGACTTTTAAACAATGTTTTCGTTATTTTGTAACGAATATTAAGGAAAATTAAAAAATGTTTGAATTGTTTCATTTGTTTTACAAAATACAAACTTGATTTGTGTGAAAAACAGAATAACGAACTTTTATTTACTTTACTGTTTGTCATAAATGTTAATCTAATAATGTATTAAAACCTAATTTTAGTTTGAATTTCAATCAAACCTGTATACTTTATCTGACAGTCGAACTTCTATAATTTGAAATATTTTCTAGTTGGAATATTTTTTGTTCCCCTGATTTGCATATTGTCTTACATTTATTTCATACTCTTTAACTCTGATTTCTTTATTTTTCTAACTCGAGATTTAAGGGTTGATTTTACATCATCAGTTGTCTCATTAATTCAAGCGACAATCAGTGGCTCAAGTTTTTATGGTTGTTATGACTATGTATTTATAGCAACAATGTTGGGGAATGTACCTAACATTTTTGGTAATAGTTGTCAGTTCATCAGTAGAAATTTTTCTTAATTCGAAATTTTCTCCAATTCGAATATAATTGGTTGCATTTACGAGGCTCATGTTAGAAAAGTTTGACTGTATATCTATCAAAAAGAGTGCGGGACTATCGGCCACACAACCTATGAATGTGTGACTAATGATAAGACGAGCGCCATCACTATACGTGTTTTTTAAGAATTCTGATTTAAAAATTTCGAGTTTCGTAAATATCGTGTATATGTATATATTATGGTCATGAACAGGGGCGGCCTTAACCACTGCGACGCTCCGGGCGGGGAGATCTTTTCGAGGTCCTTGTCCTTGTGGAATTAGTTTTAATGATGGTACTTGGCGAGAAATACAAAGTTATTAATAAGTAGATTTAGAATATCAAAAAATTGTTTGTTTAAACTAATAAACGCAAAGATTATTGTTTAAAAGAATCAGGGATTTAGAAATGATGCTTGCAGTTTTTTNCTATTTGTGGTATTATCTAAAATAACCCCTGCTTACTAATTCAAACATTTTGACGAAATAAATAGACTCACCGGGGGGAGCTGGCTCCCCCTGCCCTCGCTGATCACTTCTGGATCTTCAACATTGCATCTAAAGCCGTTTGGGTCAATTTTGGTTTGCGTGCACGTTGTAGTAGTTTATTTTTTTTGCTTTCGGACGTTCGTCCATACAAAATATAGGGAAGTTCGGTTACAATGTTCGTAGTTTTCTTAAGTATCAGAAATTCAAAAATATTAGTATCATTAGTACCTAATATTTTCCTGAACGCGAGTCCCCTGCAAGAGCGAGGCTCCAGGCGGTTGCCCAGCTCGACACCCCCAAAGGCCGCCCCTGGTCATGAGTGATATCAAATAAAAGATATAGTAGTAGTAGTTTATTTTTTTTGCTTTCGGACGTTCGTCCATACAAAATATAGGAGAGTTCAGTTACATTGTTCATAAAAATTTTTCAATATTAAAAAAAATACGATAAATAAATAATTATATAAATCTGTGATTTACATATCAAAATCAGAATAAAAACGTGAAAGTTGGCATAATAGCAAAAGATGGTTCAATTAATTTTTTTCAAGACTTCAAAATCAATGTCATCATATCAACAATTTTGAAAATAACTGCAGGATTTTCGGAGTTTAGCAAATTTATGAGCATAGTTTCATTAACCGGGCCGTCGTCACATTCAAAAATTTGAAGTTTCAAAGTATAGAAATAAGGGCATTCATATATCAAATGTTCGAAGCTCGTCACAACATAGGAATCACAATTCAAACAGATTTCATCTTCACCTAAACAATATGATTCCGAACCATAAAAAAATGAACTTACATAATGACTTCTAAGGCGAGCTTGTGCGCACAGACGCATTGAGTTTAAAGGTGAGGTAAAAAGCACAAGAGCGAAAACGCGGTGTGATAAGAGATGGGTATAAACGTAGATTGGAAGAGTTCGTTTTGTTTGTTACATCTGTTTCGTATAGATATAGTGCGGCAAATGAAAGATATATACAATGTGGCACGGTACATACGACTAAAAATATGGGGATGTATTACCAAAGTAAGATTATGGTAGCGAGGCATCGGGAACCTTTATATTAGTAGGTATGAGTCTTTATCATTAGAAGGAGTTACTGTATGCATTAATGAAACATCCTGTTGAAAATCATTTGCATCCGATTTTTTTGTGTCGCTTTTTATCGAAGAAAATGTCTACAAGGGAAATGGCTACGTGGGACCGCGATTAGTTGTAAAAAAAAAAACTGCAGGACTGAAGGCAACACACTCAAGTGCTTCCGGGTTTTACACTTCGCCTCATTGTTGTTAGGTTGTTACCTCATTAGACCGAGAAGACAGGAAAAACGATACCTGATATACCTGCCGCAGTCTGCTCGAGTTCGTCGGAAATTGGCAGATCAGATTACGCACTTAGCGTGGATTGACGGTCAAGCCAAGATTGAAGATATTAAACATGTATCGTGAATGATTCAGGGTATTAACACCTTTCTTTTTTCGATAAATCTTGTTTGTCACTCATAATATCTCCCCTTGTTTACCTTATAGATTGGACCTTATTTTATTTTATTCATGCACGGAAAAATGACTTATTAATTTTTTTATTTTTTGATTTGTTTATTTATGTATTATCATTTCACGCCTTTACTGTTTTGCCGATCATCATTATAATTTTATTAATGTAAATGTATAATGTAATTAGAATGATAATCTAAAACGGTACTATTTGTTAAGGGTATTTTTTGGCCCCTTCTGGGCTGGAAAAAAGGTATCATTCCGATGTTATATTGGCTACTTTTCTTCGAAAAAATATCTACTATCGATTAATCACCATAAGGTCGTCAGTTTTAGCATTTCCTGAAAATTAAAAATCCCATTTGTGAACATTAATCTAATCTGGGTCTTCCCTGCCCCTTATTACTCCTGTTTCTGCTACCAATATGTTTCCAACTACTCCCAGAAGATGTCCTACCATTCTATCTCTTCTTTTCTTATCGACTTCCCTAAAGATGCCTGTTCGCTTACCTTTTTCCAATACCTCCTCGTTTCTAACATATACTTCAAACATATATATGGACTCATTTCAGTGCCGGCCTTAAGGGAGCGCGAAGTTTAGCACCGCAGGAATGTACCAGATTTCGGGGGCGTTACTGTTGTCTAGTAGATTTTTTTTTAGTTTTGTTTTATCTGTGCGCCAGTGATCTTACTCCTTAAGCTTATATCTCAGACTGATACTGATTATTCATCGATATGATAGAACATAGTAAAATAATGAAAAATTGATATCATATTTTAGAAATCTAAACAATGCTGCCCTTCAAGAGACGCAGATTAAAATTTAATCTTTTAATAACCTTTTTTGAATGTTCAAATTAACCGTTCGTGAGCACAGAAGTGATTTCTTTTTTCGTCTTCAATTTTTATGTTAACTAATCCGAATTTCAAAATTTTGATATATTTTTATTTCATCATCATCATAAGGTCGTCAGTCCTAAGACTGGTTGGACACGTAACTCCACTCTTTCCTATCCCTATTTGCGAACAGTAATCTAACCTAGGTCTACCGCTACCCCTCCTAACTCCTGTTTCTGCCTCTAATATGTCTCTGACTAGACCTTCATGCCTGAGAAGGTGTCCTACCAACCTATCTCGCCTATTCCTTATTGACTTCCCCTCTTCATTTCTAACCTTTTCTACGCACGTTATCCTCATCATTCGCCTATAACACCACATTTCGAAAGTTTCTAACCATTTCTTTTCCGCCGCGCTCCCTGTCCATGTTTCGCACCGGTACAATGCCGTGCTCCAAATATACACCTTTAACAACCTTTCTCGAATTTCTACATTAAATTTTTATTTAACAGGTTTAAACGGTAGTTTGTACACCTTATTATTTAAAGAAAATACAGAAACCCAAAAAATCGCAACCAACCATCAAAAAATGCTTTCCTATATATGTTTGTGAAATTATTTTTGGTAGGTATATATTATACTTACAAAATACAAACAGTATTATGAGTCTCAGGTATTTGTAGATATGAAACTACATTTCTTGAGCTACTTTAATAAGCTTTAGAATAATATATTATTTTCGGGCTCAAAACTGACCAAAAGTGGTCCTTGTCAATATTTCTTGTTATTTCAATTAAACTGAAGAATTCTCTTAACGTATTATGCGAACTTGAAACTTTTGTAAAATAGTTTTGTGTTAATGTTTTCTTTTGTTAGAAAAGTAGTAATTGTAAAACAAATCACGAGGTGTTCAGTACATGTCACCGCTAATAACGCATCACGTAAAATTGAACATAGGGAGTTGCTGCTACGTATTGGTATATATACGTATGTACATACATACAGTCGGACTTTCTTCTTCCGCTGACCCAGATGTTTTGTTTATATTCCTGCATCCGAAATTGTATTTAAATTACTTATACTTATGTGTGTCTCTGTCATACATGCAAATGTAATTTGTTGGAACACTTGATAACAGCCAACTAACTACAAATATGTTTTACCTAAGGAACGGACGTCCATTTGGAATATCATTTTAAAAATGCGAAACATAAACTGAATTTCAACAAAACAATCCTTAGACACTCCACGAATATTTGTCCCAAATTTCAAATTCTTACGGGTTAAGTTGTCTCTTGTCTCAAGTGAGTTACTTTAACACCTGATTTTTGTTCGTTTAGGGATGGAATATCTAAAAATTCCTCTTTAACAGAGCCTTACAATACTCGAGCAATTTTCATTCAAAACTTCAAAATCCTTAGGTCCACAGTTTTAGACTGTGCATTACCCTGTGTTAGTTACTTTAATTAACTGTAATGCAAATGTAAATGTAATTATCATAAGTTCCTCCTTAATGCATCCCTAAAAACTCAAATAATATCTAGGTTCAACACTTAGGGATTAAACTTGAAAAAATCCCCTTAGTGAATTATTAGAGTACC
The DNA here is from genome assembly GCF_000699045.2 of Agrilus planipennis. NCBI lineage: Eukaryota > Metazoa > Arthropoda > Insecta > Coleoptera > Buprestidae > Agrilus > Agrilus planipennis. Next base: position 1,121,662 of record NW_020439053.1, on the reverse strand, counting down.
TACTGAAGGAATAATCCCTTCAAATTTCATATCTCTACGTCCGCCGATTTACACTGTCAGTCAGTCACGTTACTATAGGGTTCTTTTACAAAAAAAATATATATACGGGGACGGTTCAGCAGCTTTTCCAAACTTTTCTTGTATTGTGGCTTCGCGATGACACTTTGTGAAAGGCTATCTTTATTATATCTACTACGGTTTGGTAGCGGTCGGTGCGACGCGATTATTTTATTTATGAATGAATTTAATGATAGGAATTCGGGATATGCTGGAGCATCAAACATTTTGCAAGACTGTTTTTATTAATTATCCAATGTGGGATTTCAAGTGTCCCTACGGGATGGTCCTGCGGCAGGCGATGCGGGATATGTTGGAACATTAAACATATTGCACGACTAATTTTATTAATTATCTAATGTGGGGTAGTCCTGCGGCGGGCGGTTGGTTTCCTTAGCTGTGATGCAAAACATTGTTGAGCGGTGGGTAATCCTGTAAACATGTTTTTTCTTAGTGTTGAGCAAAGTTGGTCTTGGTCTTTCAGTTTTGGTCTTTAAATTAACAAGACTGCAACCAAGATCGCACGAACAAGACCAAGACTACAAGACTAAAATCAACGCCGAATATGCAAGATCAGGATCAAATACCCAAGATTAAACGAAAAATGGTTACTTCTGATGGATTTATGAGTTAAACTATTTGAAGCAACTTTAATATAATTTTTTGGTGGAACAAAACATTTTTAGTACATTTGAAATGAGGCTAAGAACGGGGCTTTATCAGCTAAACCAAAACGAAGATCTAGACTAGAAGTATTTGAGCAAAACCAACACCGAAAAGGCAAGACCAAGTCAATACCAAGACTGTGATAGTCTTGGTTTTGCTTTGCTTATCACTAGTTTTTTACCACTTTTAAAATTGATTGTGATACTCGCTAAGACATGCACTACTGAAAAAAAGGAAAGCAATAATTCGCAAGCATTTTGTAGGAAAAGTTGCTAACATTGCTAATTTATGTATTAGATATTACAAATCAATTTTTTTTTAATTTCTGAAAATTCGTCCATTATAAAATTTTACTAATTTTCTTAAAGGTTGCTTATAACGCGATTGGCCTTCAAAAAATGGGAGTGGTTTTCCTCATCCTATCTTGTTACACCTTTTTGCTTTGTGTGAGTTAGTACTTTACTTAAGCTCAAATTTTAAACAAAAAACGTAAAACGCAAGCAACAATATATGTATGTATTCATACATTAGCAGTAGTAATTATAGGTAAATTGCGATTCAAGATGCATACAAAAAAGCTTTCATTTTACCTAGTGAAAAACATATGCACATATATATGTAATACGCATAAATAAAATATCTCGCGTTTGAGTTTCGTTCACCAACAACAATTTTAATTTCGAATCTCAACTTTTATATAGTAAATTAGGCTAGCGGTATCTAAATTTAACATTTACAGTTGTCCGTAATTAACTTCTTTTCTCAAGTAGCGATACAGAAAGTGAGTTGTAAAATTGATAAAAAAAAAATAGTGAGAGCAAATTGCTTTTAAAATACGGCCTGTATGCCCATGCGTAAATGAACTGTATTGTATCCAATAGCTCAATTCGTCTAATTAACCTACTTTGACAAAACTGAACATCAAAATTTGACCATTTCGCTTTTCTCAAATTGAACAGTAGCTTTTTGGTTTGTTTATAGTGTTGCTATTAATTAAAAATAGAACAATAAAAGACATTCACACTGCTTCTTACAAATCGTCAGATATTGTTTCCCTGAATTTTTAAGTATATCTAGATATACGGTACAACTTATAAATTATTTTTCATATGTATGTACTGAAGTTACATTTTCCAAAAAATCTCAGCAACATTCCCACATTTCCACTTTAATTGAAAAACTAAAATCGACCTTGAGATTAGTCTGAAACTAAGTCGAAGGTCACCATCAAGTTCTTCCAATACCGAGCTGCATGGCCTAGAGGTTTAGAACATTGCTTAGCATTCGGAAAGATGCTGGTTTTATTCCGGGTCCGTCTGCCCTGGTCCAAGTGTTTCTGTGGTTTTCATGGATCACTTGAGCAAATGTTGGGGCAGTAATATTCCACAGATAATAATCTTTCATTTTCATCTGTCTTCATTTCGTTCGTCTCATCTTTTTTACCCGAACCACCATCGACCCATTCCCATGATTCCTGAAAGGAGGCTGAAGAGGGCATTCCTCCCTATTTTCCGACGTAATCCGGAGGGACTGCCCGCCCACCAGCATTAGTGACTGGTGGGAATGAAACACCCAAACGTTTTTTTTTTACTTTTTCCAAAACCAAATAGTTTTTGTACGGATTATTTCTCTAAATCGATAGCACCCTTGGAAAAAATTGTTAAGACTGCACTTTTTCTTAAGATTAACACAAACTTTAAATTTTTTAAGTTGATTTCTAATAACATTGAAGGTCATAGTGAACGTCAAATTTAAGATCACCACCAAGTTTTTGACAATTTTTATAAAAAATTTTTATAAAAACTAGATCCTGTAAGGTTTTCCAGTGTTTTCGGTATTTTTGAGATATTTTGTATTATATTTCAACAGGAATTACTGAAAATTACAACGTTTTCTTGGACTTATTTAACATTTTGGATATTTAAAGTTGAAATACTTACAAATTAACAATGAAAATGTAAATTAAACCTTAATAAAAACTCTATGTAATATGGTGAAGTTTAGTGATTATTACTCTTTGAAAAACGTTTTGAAAGGAAATGTAGTGAATATCTTTGAGTGGTCCAGAAGAGAATCATATTGTGGTATACTTTAAATTGGGGATGCTACTTATATAATATTGAAGTGAAACTTCTCTATAGACGGGGTATTACGATTTTCTGTCACGAAAAAGCGTTACGGTTGCGTGGAGCGGGTTGAGAGGCGGCAGCGGCGGAGGGAGAGACAGGCTAGCGACGGCGGAGAGAGGGCAACGGCTGTATTAGATGTATATAATGCGCAGCCGCGCGGAAAGCGGGGGGTCCGCTAGAGTCCCGGTGGCGTGTGCTGTGCTCAGCTGTTGTTTTCTACGTGGCTGAGCATCATTGCGGCTTGTGTAAAAACCAAATCATAATTTGCAGTAAACCTGTGAAAACGAAATGTGTGCTGGGACACATAGTAGAAGCGAAATTTCAACGGATAAGTGGAAAAACGAATGGCAACGGACAAGTGGAAAAACGAATCGCAACAAAATCTTTACTTGAAGTTTTACAGGCAGGTTTTCAAACTGGACAAGTACATTAACAATCTGCCCGTAAAACTTAAATAAAAATTTTATTGCGATTCATTTTCCACTTGTCCGTTGCCATTCGTTTTTCCGCTTGTCCGTTGAAGTTTCACTTCTACTATGTGTCCCAGCACACATTTCGTTTTATGTGGGTATCAAGATATTCTAACTCTAAATGTAGCTTTTCGATTTTTAAATCGCAACGATTTATTTAGTCACATATGCGCGCACTTACATTTACTAGCCTGATTACAAATGTCAAAACATAAATGTCGATTGTAACAATCAGCTTCCGTTGTTTATTTAATATTTTTTGATGTTGTTAATGGTTCATAAAATCGTAAGGACAAATTGTTTTATCGATTTGCGGTATTTGTAATTCATGTCTGATCATGGTAAATGTCCATTGTTAAAAAATTGTTCGAAACATTTCGTGACTTGTGCAATCACAACCTTGACTTCGCTTACTACTTTATAGGAGGAAATACTTCGCATATTTTATAAGTAATGAAAGAACGAAGTTTATTTGCAAAACATGCTTTTTTAGGAAGGAAATCTATTTGTATTTGCATCATAAGTTTTTTACAAACAATAGATTGCAAAGTATAGATGAATATTTATGTTGAAAAAAAAAATTCTTTACTGGCATTTTCCTGCAGCTTTATTGCTTGATATTTTTGGTTGCTTTAAGATTCTTCTCGTGATAACTCAAGTTTGATATTGAAGAGTGCCCATATTATATTAAAACGGAACATGTAGTAAAATTAATCATCATCATCAGCATCTTCATCATGACCCAGATTGTATGGTGATTATTTATTTGTTCGGTTTTATTTATATTTTATACAGGCGCCGATGAAAGGTACCAATTATTATGTTTAAATGTGTTTATAGGATTTGATTTATGCTGTGATTCCGTGTTCCTTTTATTTCTGTTTCTTGTTTTTTAATTATCTTGCATACGTGTAACATATATTTGAGTTACGTAAATTAATAGTTAGATTTTATTGGATGAAATTTTTATTGCAATGTTTCCAAGTTTTTATAGTTTTAATTATGGTGAATGACGAATAAACACACAAGAAAGATCAAGACAAAGACCGTAGCAGTTAGTATGCAAATCTAGAAGGAAGGTAAATTACAATGGATAAATCGATAGTTCTAAAAGAACATAACAAAACAAGTTTAAAAGAAGCAGTTTTATTTTCTGTAACGAATGACAAACTCTACAAAGCAAAAAAATAAATTCTATGTATAGAGGAATGTACTAATTCACTATTGCATAATATTTCTCGAAATTTTGTTTGGGAATGATATTGCTACAGTGCATTTCATATCAGTGTGGATGAAACTCAATCCTGTAGGAATTACTAAAATTTGGATTATTATTCATGCATCTATTAATAAAAGATCATCATCATAAGGTCATCAGTCCTAAGACTGGTTGGACACGTACCTCCACTCTTTCCTATCCTGAGCTAAACTTCGCATTTCCCTAAAACTAGAACAGCCCACATCCTTAACTATTTGCGAACAGTAATCTAATCTAGGTCTACCTCTACCCCTCCTAACTCCTGTTTCTGCCTCTAATATGTCTCTGACTAGACCTTCATGCCTGAGAAGGTGTCCTACCAACCTATCTCGCCTATTTTTTATTGACTTCCATAGAGTCCTCTGTTCTCCTATTCTTTCCAATACCTCTTCATTTCTAACCTTTTCTACCCACGATATCCTCATCATCCGCCTATAACACCACATTTCGAACGCTTCTAACCTTTTCTTTTCCGCCGCTCCCACTGTCCATGTTTCGCACCCGTACAACGCCGTGCTCCAAACATACACCTTTAACAACCTTTTTCGAATTTCTAAATTAACCGTTCGCGAGCATAGAAGTGACTTCTTTTTATTAAAGGCGACACGACCCTGCGCTATCCTCTGCTTTATATCCCTACTACTCCTTCCATCCTCACTTATCTGACTTCCTAGGTATCTAAAATCAGCCACTTCTTCTAATTTTTCGTCTCCTATCTTTATATTCGCTCTTTCCCTACTTTTTCTTCCCTTGCATATCAGTATTTTAGTTTTACTTTTATTTATTTTCATACAGTACTGATCTGTCAGTACCGCTTCCATTTTATTTAAAGCTATCTCTAGGTCCTCCTTGCTAGATGCTAATACTGCTATATCATCTGCAAATCTAAGCATACTAATCTTTTGCCCTTGCACATCTATCCCTACAGTTGTACTGTCTTTAATGATGTTGATGGCGTCTTCGATGTATAGATTAAAAAGTAGCGGTGACAGTGTGCATCCCTGTCTGACTCCCTTCCTAATATTTACTTCTCTACGTTGCATCTCTAGCTCTATAACTGCCTGTTGCTCTTTATACAAACTAAGTATCACTCTTCTATCTTTGTAATTCATCCCTACATTTTTAAGTATATTTAACATCTTGTCCCCTTTAACATTGGCAAAAGCTTTCTCTAAATCTACAAATCCTATGTACGCAGTCTTTCCTTTTTCTATCGTTTTCTCTATTGCTACCCGTAAAGCTAGAATGGCCTCCCGCGTTCCTCTATTTCTTCCAAATTGATCTTCCCCTAATAGTTCTTCCGCCCTTTTTAAATAAAGGATGTGTTAGGATTTTTACATATATCTTTGTATACTTAATATATATATAATTGTATTTGATAATAACATAACATAACATTTTACATTAAAATCCAAACAGCAATTTTTTACAGTGATATTTTAAGATTCGAACAATACTTACAATAATTAATTCTTTTGTTAATTTGTGCAATGTGCAGTTTCGCTTCATGACTGCAACTTGATTGTTAAGGACATTGATCTGTGTACATTGTACATATAAATATGGATGTACATATATGGTAGAACATAACGATATTTTGTTTTTTACTATAAATAAAAGAAAAAGCTGCAATTCTAAAATAATACATAATCTTTGATAACCTTACGATATTTTTTTGTTGATGAATGTTCTGGACTATACGATAAATTCACATTGGTTGTTATTTACAACTGATTGATGTATACATATTTATCAATTAAATGCTTAAGTGTATTAGTATGTATTGAAATACTAATGCGAATACAGTAAGTCCCCGCTTAACGCTGTTTCGTTTAGCGCTGTTTCAGTTTAGCGCTCTTTTATTTTAACCCAGGGATTCCTCGAAATTGTGCGCAAATACATATATACATAACAAATCCGAAACTGTGTAGTTGTGTTGAGCTCAAGGAATCAAGGAATTAACTGAGCAAGAAGAAAACAAAAATATTGATAGTAGTGATTTCGAAGAAGAGCAAAAAGAACTTTCGATGGCGTTCGTAAAAAGGAGTTTGACCACTATAACTGAAATTGTGGACCAATTAGTTGAAAATGATCCAAATTTTGACAGGAGTTCAAAAGCAAGACGGGGTGTTATAGATACTTTATCCACTTATCAACAACTTCTAACAGAACGCAAAAGGAAAACGCAAACTACATCAGATTCCTTCTTGACAAAAAGGCAGAAAATTGGAAACAGAATAGATTGAATGATCTGACTGAGTTTTATTTGTTTTTATAAGTATATTCGTTTATACTGTTTTTATTTTTGTAAGAAATAAATGCTTGGTTTTATTTTTATTAACAAAAAACACAATTATTAAATGTAATACCTAACCAATTTTCTATCCATCTTCCCCTAATCCCATTATTTACATGTTCAGATAACCTTGTTTAGCGCTGTTTCGCATTACGCTCTACTTTGATGGAACGTATCCCCTTACTGTAATATTTTATTTTTGTATGATATTATTTTCAGAAATGTATAATTATTTTAGGACACCTGTTGCTCACATTTCTCTTTATTTTTCTAACACAAATGTAATTTAAAAAGCATATTTTAAATTATTGTCAATAACGATGAGTTAAAAACTAACAACGCTACTACTTGCTGCATTTTTTTTATACATGCGAGCTTGTCATTAAAAAATATCGACAAAAAAATAGTTTGTAGTTAGTATATTTCAACCATGTGTTATGCAGCAATAGGAACAAGCAACAATTATTCCTAAGATATTCTTGTAGATCCCTTTTTTCCTTTCTTTTGTTTATAGGTAACATTAGGTTCGATTACTTCTGATTTCAATTTTTTCGAAGCTCGAAAACTGCCATGAAATAATTTTCGACGTAATATTCCCGTTTGGCATAGTGAACTGTGCAACATACCAAAATTTCAACGAGTACGTATATTAATCGAAAACTTCTTTACCAGACACCTAGTGGTTTAGTTTCACGCTTTATGAAATTGTGAAACAAATTTTCTAGTTTCCCTGATGGATTGAATTTAAATTGAGAATGGGTAGCTTGATTTTAATAAAATTTCGTTTACATAATTGCATTTTGTATTTGTATGTTTTCAGTCGTATGTAATTACATTGGTGAAAACGGTAATGGTGGCATTGAGTCCCGAAACATTTTATTAAATTTCAACTGTACGTATGCATAGATAATTGCGGTGCTTGATGAATTTGACATAGACGAGAGGAAGTTTTTCCCAAAAAGTAAACATTTGACCTCAAAAGTGTATCTTTTTGCATTTAGCTGGGTATAATTATGCATATGTATATTTAAAATTTTAAAAAATATACTTACGAAAAGTACCTACTCATTACACCTTGAAGCAAAGCGATTTTTTTAAAATTATATTTACTAGGTTCTACTGCATGTAAATACGTTTGTTTTTTAAACTTAATGCTTTTACTGTACGATATACGTATGTATAGATAACAACCTTCTTTTCCGTTATTTGAGATAGTAAAGTAACTTTTTGACAAGTAAATCGATAATTGTACTTTTTCCAGTGAAATTATTTATTTATTATAATAACCTTTTTCTTCGTATTCTATAAAAGGCCAGTTACACCTGTTTCCTGTTAGCCTTTGAATCAACCATAGCTATCAATTTATTACAGGTGTCAAATTTCCGTAATAAATAAATGAAATAATGATATCCTAGATAACTAATGCTTTTTCAAAAGAAATATCTAACAGGAAAAAACACCAATAATTTGTTCCTTACAAAACAAAATGTTTTAATAATTGTTTGGCCACACTGTGGTTCCTATAGATGGCAAGAATACAATAAACTAAAAAAAACTTTTGCTTTTTTCATTTCCACGAGATATTTGGGTGGAAAACCCTCTTCAGAATTCTCCTCTGTGAGTGTAGGTAGGTGATAATTGGGGAGAGAAAATTGAGGCGGACAAAAAGAGGATCGTAACGAAATCAAAAATTATTTGTGGAATACTACTGCCCTGGCATGTGCCTAAACCTAAATAATCTCAGGAAACCGTAGAAAAGGTGGGACCCGGGCAGTTGTAGGAAATGAACCCATGTATGTCCTCTCAAATGCTCGGTAACATTAAAACTTAGGTTCGTCAATACTGGACCATTGTTTAGCTGAACTTCAAGTGCCAAGGTTCGGTACATTAACCATTCGCCTTGGTCCTGTATTTGATATCCCATTATAGGTTCGCCAATACCGTATCATTGTTCGGCCAAACTTCAAGTACAAGGTTCGCTACAATAACGTTTCACCAAGTATCGTCCAGTACTGGACAACCAAGTATAGGTTCGTCAATACTGGACCAATGTTCTACCAATCATAAAGTGCCAAGGTTAGGTACATTAACGTGTTTCAGCATGTTTGGTTCAGTAGTGGGCAATAAAGTATAGCCTCGTCAATACTCGATTAAGCTTCAGTGCATTAATGTTTCTTCAAGTTTGATGAAGTACTGTGTAACCAAATATATTACGTTCGTCAATACTTGACGACTAATATTCGGCCAATCTTCCTGTTACAAGGTTCGGTACATTAACGTTTTGGCAAGTATCGTCCAGTACCGGACAACCAAGTATAGGTTCGTCAATACTGGATCAAATGTTCTACCAATCTTCAAGTGTCAAGGTTAGGTACATTAATGTTTCGGCATGTTTGGTCCAGTAGTGTGCAATCAAGTACAGGCTCGTCAATACTGGATTAAGCTTCAGTTCATTGATATTTCTTCAAGTTTGATCGAGTACTGTGCAATCAAGTATATTAGATTGATCAATATTTGACGATCAATATTCGGCCAATCTTTTCCTATGGCAAGATTCCGTACATTAACGTTTCGTCAACTATCGTCCAGTACCGGACAACCAAGTATAGGTTCGTCAATACTGGATCAAATGTTCTACCAATCTTCAAGTGTCAAGGTTAGGTACATTAATGTTTCGGCATGTTTGGTCCAGTAGTGGCCAATAAAGTATAGGCTCGTCAATACTGGATTAAGTTTCGGTATATTGTGTACTGTGCAATCAAGTATATTAGGTTCGCCAATACTTGACGACTAAAGTTCCTGTGACCAGGTTTAAGTGTCCAGGTCCGGTATATTAATGCTTCCCCAAGTTATTACAACTTCATCAATAGATGTTGTTGTTAAAATCAATAATTTCGGAAAAGTTAGGTGTGACAGCAGAAAAATTTTTTCCTCATTAAATTTGTAGAGGATAAAAATTAAATGAATTCTCACATTCATTTCACTTATAAGCTTTAATGGCTGTGTATGTTTGTTATTAAAGATAAGTACCTGCTCAAAAAGGCAAATATACCATTGTATAGCGTTAAATTGCATGTTAATTTCGTTTTGACGTCGAGCCAGAATTGTTACAACAGGTGGTTTGTTTTTCGTGGTTAATGTAACATCTGGATCTCACCAAGCACACCTTTTACTATTTTTCAAAATTTGTTTTCTTATTTAAATTTATGTTGAATAATTACGTAAACAATTACATTTTAATTGCATCTTTTACTTTTATCCGACAGTAACCAGTTTTTCAATTTCAATTTTTTTTCACTAACATTTAAAATGGATCTTCTGAGCTTCTTATTGCGAAAAGTTGTAGAGCATAAGAAGGTCTGTAAAAAAAATCCATCCATATATGTATTTGAAGTTCGCAAACAATTGATAAAATATGACTCTTATAGTCACAAACTGAATAAATACCAACTGGGCGATGTTGCTGGCACAGCTAGTAATAAAGTTAAATGTTTTTAGTGTAGCCTAACTGGAATTGTGCAGAGAAGAATAGAAAAAAGGGCGGATGAACTATTAGGGGAAAATCAATTTGGGTATAGAATAAATAGAAGAACACAGGATGACAAAGAAAACGATAGAAAAAGCGGTAGCACGTACATAATAGGATTCGTAGATGTAGAAAAAACTGGATAAATACCAAGCGGGTACAGCTAGAAATAAAGTTAAATGTCATCTAAATACTTGCTACTGTCTGTCTGCTTTTGTTTTTGACTCGGTTACTTAATGAGACGTAAAATTTCTGCCTGAACAAACTTTCTCTAACAAATAATCATCTTCGTTCCCATCGATCTTCTTTGAGTAAAGCGTACCCGACAAACGGAAGTTTATTTTCCTAATGGTCATGTTGCAGGAGGTAGCTACCTAAGTAATAAGTGGTTTAGTTATCTAGTTGCTCATGGTTTCTATTGTAGTTTCTTTGTATTCTCGATGCACTTGCTCATTTCATACTAATTTGCATCGAACCTGGTAATTAATAGTAATAGTGCTCACTCATCCTGTTGCTGCATCGGCCACAATTAATTACAGCAAAATACCACATGTTTAATGTATAATATGTAGATGGATGCGAAACTTGAGGGGGAACTAATGGGATACAATTAAACTTATATCTAATTAGAAATGTCAATATTCACGGTGTTATAGTACATTTCTCATGAAATGATGAAATTATATGACCTTCGAGTTTTAAAGCAGTGCTGCTCAAATTTAGAATAGTATGCGTTTGTTTTAACTGATCTATAGTCAATTTTTTGCGACCCCTTCCAAATATTTCTCGCTACCTTCCTGGGGTCGCAACCTCCTCTTTGAGAATCACTCTTTTAAAGTGTTTAACGTACACGTATAGAATGGTAAGATTTATAAAAAAAGATTAACCCTGTAAGAGACTGGTGCCGTAGAATTGTAAAAAATTAGCAGAATTGTGAAAAATAAAATTTAATTATTTGAGTAATAATTAAGAGTAGCTAATGACCTTTATTTGAAATACATATGAATGTAATTCAATTTTGAATATAAATAATGGTTTATACTTTAAATGCCTTTTTTAAATAATAACTTCTGCCTATTTGAAAAGTGGCAGTTTTAAAATAAAAAATAATGGGTCTGTCTAAAACAGTTTTTGTAGAAAAGTTTGACATTTTTTCTTTCGAATAAATTAGGTTAAATGAACCAGTGTTCCATATTTGATATACGAGGGTGGATTGATAAGTTTCCGGCCTAACCAAGAGATGACGCCACTAGGCCTACCTTGAGGTGACATTCTATAGTACCATCCTTGGATAGCTTGTAGCTATAGTTTCAGCCCGATCTCCTTGCTAGTGTAGGTTTGACAGCACG
>NW_020439053.1:1105962-1108795 GCF_000699045.2 Agrilus planipennis | reverse complement strand
TTTGATAAGGCAAGCAAATGAAATATCCAAACACGTGTCATAGTTTTGTATTACAACTTATAAATAATAATAATAATATTTCTATCAAAAATTAATTCTCATTATTTTTCTGGTTATCTACATATGTATTATAATTAAATTCTGGGATGTAATATTATCATTTTAAGGTAAAGAACGTTGGAATTAGACAGCAACTTTCACATTACAATATAAATTATTTTTTATCTAGCTGAAATTCTAAAATCGTAACAGCTAAAAATATGTACACCTAAAACTTATTTCGAAACCTACGGAGTACAAAAATTTAAAAATTTTCAAAAGAAGCCCTTAGTGCCTACCTATATATTAAAGAATTTATTTAAAACTGTAATAAAATTCAGAACAATTAGCTTAACTGCCCACGTGTTACAAATTCTAACTGGAATTGTGCAGAGAAAGTTGGAAAAAAGGGCGGATGATCTATTAGACAAAGACCAATTTGGATTTAGAATAAATAGAGGAACACAGGATTCGTAGATTTAGAAAAGCTTTTGACAGTGTTAAATGGGATAAAATGTTAATAACTACGTATACTTAAAAATACAGGAATGAGATAAAAAGATAGAAGAATGAAATATAGTTTGCATGATATAAAGCAGAGGATAGCGTAGGGTCGAGTCGCTTTCAATAAAAAGAAGTCACTTCGGCGCTCGCGAACGGTTAATTTAGAAATTTGAAAAAGATTGTTGAAAGTGTATGTTTGGAGCGCTGCGTTGTACGGGTGCGAAACATGGACGGTGGGCGCGGCGGAAAAGAAAAGGTTAGAAGCGTTGGAAATGTGGTATTACAAGCGACTGATGGGGATATCGTGGATAGAAAAGGTTAGAAATGAAGAGGTATTAGAAAGAGTAGGAGGACAAGAGCCTTATGGAAGTCAATAAGAAACAGGCGAGGTAGGTTGGTAGGACCCCTACTTAGGCTTGAAGGACTACATACAGACATATTACTAGAAGTAGAAATAGGAGTTAAAACGACTATAGGTAGACCTGGATAACATTTTAGAAAATACTACAAATGGCGCAGTAAACGCCATCTGTAGCACGATGCTACATTTTAGGATTACGTATGCTCCAACAAGGTTCACTAGTGTGGATATCTACTTCCTGAAAACGAATCCAGGCGTAGCCAACCTCAACGTGATAGGCACGTTAGCTTAATCGAATAAAATAATTCGCAGTGGTCTGTATTCTGTCGAAACTGCCAAATGCGGATCGCGATTTCGATCTTTTTGGATCTCATCAGCGCGTCGCAGGCAGCTACGACAGAACACAGAAAAACTTTTACCTGCCGTCTTAACAGTGCGTTTTAGAAAATACTACAAATGGCGCAGTAAACGCTATCTGTAGCAGGTAAAAGTTGGTCTGTGTTCTGTCGGAGCTGCCTGCGACGCGCTGATGAAATCCAAAAAGTTCGAAATCGCGATCCGCGTCTGGCAGTTTCGACAGAATACAACCACTTCGAATTATTTTATTCGAATTATTTTACTAGATAACATTGCTGTTCACAAATAGTTAAGAATGTGGAATGTTGTAATTTAAAGAAAATGCGAAGATTAAGAATAGGAAAGAGTGAATGTGCGTGTCCAAACAGCGTTAGGACAGGCGACCCTGTGATGATGAATAAAAAGGGCCTTTAGAATACCTATAAGAACATTTAGAGAAGCGGTAGAGAATATGATTTGTAAATATAAACTAGATTATAATATTAAAACAGCAGAAATGCCGCAGGATATTGGTATAAAAATTAAAGGTTTACCCCGCCATAAGCAATATTGCTTTTAAATTAAAGTCTCAAAGTACACAAACTGTGATTCAAGCTATTATATCTGAACAAATATGTCTTATTTACCGTTACATTTTTTAACAGTGCGATGGATTTATTTGATTGAAGAAAATAAATCAAAGTATGATGGATTTTATTCTTCTTAATTTTCGGAATTGGTAATTGAAAAAATTGATGCTACAAAACTTATTTTTTGCGAAATGTGAATATTGTAGATGTCGGTTACAGTTCAAGGTTCGTTTGCATTACAACATCATATCGATGAGGTAAGGTCTGTGTGAGGCACACTGTGCGTGTAATCGTGTTGACCTTCAGTAGGTTCAATTAAATTTTCACGGGAGCAGTTAACGTGTTTTATTACAGGCGTCATTTTCTCAGTAATATATTTTGGTAAAGTCACACCTACTAAATATACGAGATATGTGCTTTTGGATGTTTAATTAAGGGTAGTCATATGGAAAAGACCGTCGAATGCTTTGCCTCAGCTAATGGATGCTAAACATGACAAGTATATTCAATTTGGCATTCATGACCTATATCTCAAGTGATGTGTGTAAAATATTGAATTTTCCTCGTTAAAATATGTTGTGCGGAACCTTTTTGACGTATGTAATACATATATGCATATTTAATTTCCACTAACATCTTCTCGTATTAATTTATGTTTATATATTATTACTGATTATCAGTGGCGGCTCGTGATGAAAAGAAGCGGGCGCTTTGCAAATGTTTACTTATCTATTTGTTGAAAGTTTATTCAATCCTGTAATCCAGAGCCGGGCAAACTTTAACTTCGCAGGAGCCACTACATGAGGTTAGTTTGAGTCGCTCCAAACCCTTCAATGAGTACGAGAGAGTAAGCAGTAATGAATAATTTTGTTTTGTCTTTTTCTTCTCCCTTCCACTCCCATATCAAGCCCCTTCATCCCGTAGACGAGCGAAGCCACTCTCGCAACTTAAATAATACCTACGAAAATTTTCGTTACTACGTTCGCAAAACTATTGGGTTTGG
>NW_020439053.1:1082545-1105067 GCF_000699045.2 Agrilus planipennis | reverse complement strand
AGGACACCTTCTCAGGCATGAAGGTCTAGTCAGAGACATATTAGAGGCAGAAACGGGAGTTAGGAGGGGTAGAGGTAGACCTAGATTAGATTACTGTTCGCAAATAGTTAAGGATGTGGGTTGTTCTAGTTTTAGGGAAATGCAAAGATTAGCGCAGGATAAGAAATAGTAGAGGTGTGTGTCCAACCAGTCTTAGGTCTGACGACCTTATGATGATGATTATTGATGGTTTTAAAAATGGTTATGTTTTGTCTTTTTTGATTGGATTTTTCATATTGTACTAATAATTTTTAACAGTCCCACCGAATTAAATCTGCCAAATGAATGTCGTGTAGAATTAGTAAATTTACTGTTTTTGTGCAAAATTTGCTTTTTTTACATTGTAATTTCTCCGAAATTCATCGACATTTGTCTCCAAACATTTAAAGAAAGAAGTGCCTTCGAAACGTTAAGGATAATTCCGTTATTTTATTAATAATCGACCATATGGTATTTTAGTCTATCGGGGACCGTCAACCTGTTGCATAATATTTGTTGTAAATACTCGTAATTTTTAATTTTTTTATTAGATACGATGTTGCATTAAGTGTTTGCAGAAATGAGGTATTATGTAATATTGACACCTGCAGATACGTATAAAATAATATCTGTATTTATTGCATGGTTGTATTGCATTGTAGATATTTATAAACTGTATTAATGGGACAATTCTAATTTTAATTTAGGTAGTTCGTCGAACCGTTGGCGCTGTAAGTTGCAAATAAACATCAAATGTTTATTCATAGAGCCATATTGAAAGAAGAAATTAGCGCAATAAATTTTTATTAGATATTACCTATTTAAAATCTAATTTTAACCATGTCTTGGTTTAGATATTATACAAGTAGTTAACATGCATCGTATTTTAATTAGGTGCATTTATATTGAGGGCATGGTGAACGTAATGTGATTTGTGCAAGAGGAGTTTAAAAAGATTACTAACTAATTGTGATGAAGCTATCTATGATAACGAAATAAACATTTAAAACCTAAAATTCCATAAAACGTTTAGAAACGTAAAATACGTTTCGACACCCAAGGTGTCATCCTCAGTAAGAGACTAAATTAGTCTTAAATCTAAACCTAATTACGTATATTGCTTCGATTGTTCTTTAAGAATTTTAGCCAAAACCAGTAAAAACATGCAAAATTAAATTTGTTAATGAGGGACCGTGATAGATTCCCTAGTGAAACTAATTAATGGTTAGGGTAGCAAAAAGTAAACGTTCGATACCCAACAAGAAGGATGAGCAGTAAGATAAAATGTAACATTAAAAGTCTTGGTTATTAGGCAAAAGAAATTCTTTATGGTGGAATTGTACAATAATCACGAAAACTACCGAAACCTCTAGATTCATGTTTCTATTTAATTCTGCTTGGCGTTGGATGTGGATCTATTTTTATTTCGACAAAAACTTGAAAAAATCTGAGTATCGGATAGGACTATTATTCGAGTTGATGAAATTGGAATCTTCAAGGAATGAGTAATCAATGCTTCTGATTAAATTTAAACAACACAACAGTCGTTTCAAAAATACGAAAAGCTACGAGTTACTTTTAAGGAAAATATATGAAAATGAATATTCAAATTCGATAAGAAAAATTCAAACAAAGGGGATTTAAGATAAAGTTTTGTTTGTATAACAGGCCGCGGATGATCCCCTTTAAACGAGTTTCAGAATGTTCATTTCATTCCTGCAGAAAATATGATAGAAGCTAGGAATAAAGAAAAGTAACACATATGTATGTATATGAAAACTAGTAGCGGATTTAGCGGGTGGCAAAAAGGACATTGCCAACTGACTCCTCTGAGAACAGAGAGGCTCTAGGGCCTTATTCAACAGCCACTTTAATCATAAGTACGTAATTATTAGTGAATTAGAAAACGAAAAATCAAGATAATGAGATCTGCCGATTCGCGATAAGAAACACAAGAAAAACATCGAACGAGCTTTACTGCTTTATTTAAGTACCAAGAAAACACTAATAACAAAAAGGCACAGGAAAAATGCAACAGACATATGAGAACAAAGTGACAAAAAGAACAAGATAACAAAACAGTAACAATGACAAAGACAACAACAAAAATGAAAACAATGTAGCGAATAACAATAGAATAATAGAAGCACTTACGAATGGTGGTAGTAGCGGTAGACGAGAGACTGTCTGGTGATATGAAATATTATTTGAAATGAAATAAAATTAGAAAAAATATTTACACACAAAAAAACGAGTTATTTCGCCACAGAGCTACTACGAATTTTTGGACATAAATTGTAAGAGCGCGCAAAAAATTTAGTTAAAAACACATTTTATATTGTTTCTATCCTTTACACGGATAGATACACGAAAGACAAAGACGAGAATTCAGAATTAGATGTTTCGATTGTTTGAATAAACAATTTCTGGAATATATAACTTCTTTTATTATATCACAAAATCAGACCCTCTTGAAAAATTGCCGATCGGCCGTATTTCTTAAATCCGCCATTAATCAGAACAGTGCATAGTAATTTAATCGTAGGTTTGTAGTTATTGCAATAAGAAACAACTATGAAATGAAATTTTGGTTACAAGTTATTTTAATAAATAAATAATTAATAAGCATTAATAATGTTGATCGCGTATTCGATGTGTAGATTAAAAAGTAGGGGTGACACTGTGCACCCCTGCTTGACTTCCTTTCCTAATATTTACTTCTCTAAAGCCCCAGCTTTATAACTTCCTGTTACTCTTTATATAAACTAAACATCACTCTTCTATCTCTGTAACTCATCCCTACATTTTTAAGTATATTTATCGTATTTAACGTTTTCAAAAGCTTTTTCTGAATCTACGAATCCTATATATGCACTCTTTCCTTTTTCTATCGTTTTCTCTATTGTTACCCGTAAAGCTAGAATGGTCTCCTGCGTTTCTCTACTTCTTCTGAACCCAAATTGATCTTCCCCTAATAGTCCTTCCGCCGTTTTTTTCCATCTTCCTTTATACAATTCTAGTTAAGATTTTTGACGCGTGGGAAGTTAAGCTAATTCTTCTAAATGCCTCGCACCTATCCGCATCTCTCTTTTTAGGTATAGTAACTACCACGTTCCTCTGGGACCTTCCTCGTCTCGTAAATTGCCGCCTGTATCCCATCTATACCTGGCGCCATATTATTCTTTAAAGTTTTTTAATGCTAAATATGCATAATTATTATTTTTTTTCTGCTTTCCCTACTTCTATTGCTGGCACTGGCGTACTTTGTCATTGATGAGGCAACTGTTTCGCATCGACGGGGGTAGATCTCAAATAAGTAATCGAGACTAAAACATTAATTAATTTTTTTCTTCAACGGTCATCCGCATATGAAGAGCAAATGTTGCGGTTCTATGAATTATAATTAAACGCGGTAAAACCAAATTTTTTAAATAAAGTATTTCCATAGGTATTTATTTATACATGTATAATATGTGATGTTTTCTTTGTTTTCAGGGTCGTGATGAACATTAGCGGCTCGTTCTTGTAAGAAGTAGTAGTGGTGCTTGTAACAAAAACCATACGAACGTATTTCGCAGGAAATGTGTCCTCTGTTTTTCTTGAACCTCAGTAAATCATGCAACTGGCACACTGGATCAACACCTTTTAAAGCAAGCGGTGGTTACGGCGCTAATAGTTACGTAATTGCAATTCGCGGAAGCTGCCGGCAGTAATACAAGAAGGTAAGTTTACTTCTTTTAGAATGCAGCAAAAGTGAAAAAGAACTTATTTGTCCTTAACAAAGAACTTAATTGCGGTAGCAACAAATGAAGTTTCTTGCTTAGATATTGGAAACGTTATCCAATAACGTCAGCCAATAATTTGCTGACAGGCGCTATATGCACACGTGCATTAGCAGTAAAGTTTCCTTTTTAAGGGAAGTATTGGTATATCTGATGTAAAATGAAGACTTCTGCAAGTCATTAAGGTAAATAAAGTCATGCTAAGTCCAAGTCCTTTCGAAAGCACAGATCAAGCGGAATATAATTTAATTTATACCCAGCGGCATTTTCCATTCAAAACAATAGATTAAATGCAAGTAAATCTCGTAAGAATTTATTTTAACAATGTTTTCTTAGCCAGATTTTTGAAAATATTAAGCATAGTTCCAAAAAAATCTAATTCACCAGCGTACTTAAAGCAGAGGTTAGTGCAGGGTCCGGTCGCCGTCAATAAAAAGTCACTTCTATGCTTGCAAACAGTTATACTTCGTTTAGTTTTTGTAGCGATGTTACCTTCAGTTTGACCGGCGCTAAGTAGAAAAGAACAGCACTAGGCCAGAAAAGAAAGGAGATAACTCTCGGCCAAACTCTCAACCGGTGAGGAGCGTATAATCCGTACAGTACTGCACGGAAAAATTGACCATTTTATCCACTACAATTGCATTACTCAAATGTACTGTTATTGGTACCATTTACTACTGAAAATATCAACGAGATGTTTATTTATATTCGAAGACATATTAAAGGCTTTAACGCTTGTTTTCGACTTGCACTACTATTTATGATTGAACAAAACTTTTGGCAGGTACTGTATAAAAAGGTATGTTTAATGAAGAGTCAAGAGTATAATGAGCTTTTTTCTGCCTACCTACGATTTTGCCAGCGCATTGAAGAAGCACATCGCTAGAGAAAGTAAATGAAGTATAATTTAGAAATTCGAAAAAAATTGTTAAAGGTGTATGTTTGGAGCGTGGTGCTGTACGGGTGCGAAACATGGAGGGTGGGCGCGGCGGAAAAGAAAAAGTCAGAAGCGTTCGAAATGTGGTGTTATCGGCGAATGATGAGGATACCGTGGATAGAGAAGGTTAGAAATAAAGAAGTATTAGAAAGAATAACAGAACAGAGGACACTATGGAAGTCAATAAGAAATAGGCGAGATAGGTTGATTGGACACCTTCTCAGACATGAAGGTCTAGTCAGAGACATATTAAAAGAAAAAACAAGAGTTAAGAGTAGATAGATTTAGATTAGATTTCTGTTCGCAAAAAATTAAGGATGTGGGTTGTTCTAGTTTTAGGGAAATGAGAAGATTCGCTTAGCATAGAAAAGAGTGGAGGTGCGTGTCCAACCAGTCTTACTCTTAAGGACTGACGACCTTATGATGATGCATATTTAAATGTGAAAAATCATCCAATCAAGACTGATCCAAGCTTAGCCCAAATTCGTTAACTTCTGGTCGGAGATTTGCAAATAATTTGAACCAAACATGGTTTATCACTTCGGTCGAAATCTGATTTGCAAGCTTGGTCGACGAATGGACAGCCAATATTGAACCAAGACTCGGTGAACAATACTAACCCAAAATATTAATTCATATTGGGCAGCCAACATTGGGCTTGGAATTAGTGAGCAATAATAATGCAAAATAGAGCAGCCAATATTGGGCCAAGATTTGATGAATAATAGTTCTGTTTTCATGAGGTCGCAGTTTCAATCCCTTAAGTTGATTAGAGGTAGAAGTCAAGAAGCTTTTGTTTTTTAAATTTATACTGCTCTGTTTTTAATTTACTAATGAACTATAATAAAGAGACCAGATTACACCATTACCAATTATCTAAATCTTTATATATGCTCTCATTACACAATCTAAAGTTCTATTTGCTTTAAATACAATGTTATTAATTTGTTCTTCAAATTGGAGCTTACTCATAATAAATACACCTAAATCTCTCATTCAATTTAATACAACTCTTACAGTTTCGGCATTCATATGATAATTACTTACCTTTAAATTTAACTGGGTCTTGCGTGAGCACCATAACCGCACTTTTTTGTCGTTAATATCTATTCAGAACGCCGTTCACCCAAGCTATTGAGATCTTTTTGCAGATCGCTTTTATGCTGCATGAAGCTTCATATTATCCGACATCGCTTAAGATCGTCCAGAAAAAGTTCGTTCAAATTGTGATTTAAATGCTTTTTTTATGGGAATAATTAATATACAAAATAGCAGCGGACCAAGATGCGAGTCTTACGGTACCTCATAAGCCACACGATATTATTTTTTGATTATAATTAAATTAGTAGCACCCACTAAAAGGATGTGTAAATTAAAAAAAAATTAGAAGACATGCCAAACTAAAACAAAACGAAGGTATAGAAATAAGTCTTAATTGATATCAAATTTTTAGCGAGTTTTCAAAAGTTTAGCTATCACGTATATTTCTGAGTTGGTCGAATTTTTATATTAATTCTATCTGGATAGTTGCCTTTTTTTTTATTAAAGAATGCTTGGTTTTGTATTTCTATTTACATGAACAGGTTTTCCGAATTTCTTGCTGGCAATGAACAGAAAATCATTCAAATTAGAGAGCAGTATGTACGTGATGGTCGTGATGATTGAATTTTAGGTTGTTGAGTGTCGATTATTGCGAGAGAATTCAGTGATGGAGAATGAGTAAAGTAATATTTGCAAAATTGGAATCCAAGGTAATAATTACAAATGACTTAACATGGCAGTCATTAGTATATACAGAGTGTTTATTAACTATTTTATTTTATTTACTTTTTTTGAACATAAAGATTTATAATCTTTGAAACAAATATTTTTTATGATAACTGTAGATTTTGATTGAGAAGCTATCAAAAAGTCAACATTTAACGTTTAAATTCTCCTCTGTGATTTACGTAGATCTTAAGATATTTACGTTTTATTTTAATATTTGAATATTCGAGGTGCTGCCATAATCGATTCATAAACGTTGCCGTTACTGCTGTGTTTCCAATTTAGTTAAGAACATAAAGAAAGTTATTACTTGTCAGCGAGGAACGAAGCATTTCTGCTTGTTAAATATGTCGTTTTTCACGAATGACAATGTT
This sequence comes from Agrilus planipennis, assembly GCF_000699045.2. Taxonomy (NCBI): domain Eukaryota; kingdom Metazoa; phylum Arthropoda; class Insecta; order Coleoptera; family Buprestidae; genus Agrilus; species Agrilus planipennis. The sequence continues at coordinate 1,098,189 of NW_020439053.1, read as the reverse complement.
ATTACATTGTGATCGAAGTTTTATGTTAAACTTGTCATATCATGCATTAGTATAGCCTTTTTCAGATATTATATAAAATAACAGCAGTTTTTGTAATTTGCATCAATAATTTTCTCTCATGAAAAATATTATCACATATGTAATAATGTTCTGCGCATCTACGGTTCTTCGTAGGTAAAAGACATTTGTGTGCTTTGGGATAGGGAATGATCGTATATTTTAGATTAAGCTGACGATCAAAGCTTTATTCTCACTGTCCTTCAAGACAACGTCCAGCAGCCGCTGTCAGGTGTCCGTCAAGGTATTATTCAGTTCAAAAAGCATTGTATATACAGTTTAGATCAAAGGTATTAAGGTGACAGTAATGTAATAGGAAAAATATGAAAAAGGTTTGATTTTCTCGCATTTCTTGTTTCCTTATTCTTTTCCATCTTGCAATCTTCTATATAAGTAAAAGAGTAATAACATGTAAATCAATAAAACGAATATTTTTTAAAATATAGTAATTGTCCAAAACTTGCCAAAAGACTGTTGGTTAATAGTAGAATAAAGATTCGGGCTATAGGGCCGTGGTCTAAGTGAACTGTTCTGTCCAAACTTTATTCTACTATAGATTCCGACCGTGAAAGCGTTTATTCTTATATTGATGGTTAACTTTTGGTTGCATTACTAAAACGTCTAATGAAAGAATAAAAAATGGTCTACTACACACGATTTTAGGTACCAGTCAGATAAGTCAGGACGGAAGGAGTAGTAGGGATATAAAACAAGTCGCCTTCAGTAAAAAGAATTTACTTCTATACTCGTGAACGGTTAATTTAGAAATTTAAAAAAAAGGTTGTTAAAGGTGTATATTTGGAACGCTGCGCTGTAAGGGTGCGAAACATGGACGGTTGGCGCGGCGGAAAAGAAAAGGTTAGAAGCGTTCAAAATGTGGTGTTACCGACGAATCATGAGGATACCGTGGATAGAGAAGGTTAGAAATGAAGAGGTATTAGAAAGAATAGTAGAACAGAGGACCCTATGGAAGTCAATAAGAAATTAGCGAGACAGGTTGGTAGGACACCTTCTCAGGCATGAAGGTCTAGTCAGAGACTAATTAGAAGAAGAAACAGGAGTTATAAGGAGTAGAGGTAGACTTAGATTAGATTACTGTTCTCAAATAGTTAAGGATGTTGATTGTTCTAGTTTTGGGGAAATGCGAAGACTAGCTCAGGATAGAAAAGAGTGGAGTTGCGTGCCCAACTATTCTTAGGACTAACAACCTTATGATGATGATATTCCGTTGTGTTAAATTCGGTTAGGGTACACATTTTATTCACGGCTGGGTGTCTTCTGAAGGAGGGGAATCTTCCACGAAAACATAAAAAAAAAAAATTCATACATGGGAAAATGGCACATGTATTTTTTCTGCCGCTATTTTTTCCAGAATGTGGAATATTTTAAGTAAATTATATCGTCAAAACCAACTAGTTAGGCAGATTTTCTTCAATTTCTCCCCCTCGCCCTTATTCTGATTCCGCTGATATATCAAATAAGAAAAATGCTCTAAATTACTGATGTACGAAGCTACAGAAGGTTGAGACAACATTTTTTTTGCGATTCAGCTCTCTAACTATATTGAAAATACCTTTTCTACATGTAGTTGTATCCTTCCTTAATCATGAATAAAGATATTTGGAGAAAATCAAATCCACTATCACCTTGTAATTTTAATTTATACTTGTGAACCAACAACTTTTATCGGGTGATATAAGTATATATTTTTTCGTATTATAACACTTGATATGAGAAAAGCATTAGAGCAGAATTAACTTTTGATAAGGTTGGGCATCCGTACAGTTACCCACATATGTGCGAAATTAATTTTTTATTACTCATAAATTAAGCTCGGCACTGTAGCGCTACATAATAATTATTATTACATTATTATTTTATTGTTTGTTTAAGGAATCATAAATCTGTTTCATTTATGAATTTTATGTTATAAAGAACCGCAACATACAAGAGATTTTATGTACATGTATTAAAACTAGGTTAAAATCGTAAAAGTTTAAATAGATTTCAGATGAACGTATTCATAAGAATAAAAATCGTATAAAGTAGATTTCGACAGTTTATCTATACAGATACTATAAAGTACTTATTACTAATCTAATATTTCACTATAAAAGTCATCTCATTATTGATCCTTTTGCGAAAATATAAGGGTGAAATATTTACATTTGTTGGTAACCAAAGTTTCCCCTGTGTTAAGCTTGAACCCCTAGAAAGTTTCATTCATGAAGGCTCGTATTTTTCCATTCCCCTATTTGGATTAGAGATGCACCGGATAGTGATTTTGCCGGGTACCAGATAACTGAGTAGTCTGGTCTGCAAGGTGACAATACTAATAAGTTATCGTTAATTAAAACCTGATATACCTACTAACATATTAAAATTGTAAGGATGAGTTACAAAGATAGAAGAGTGATACTTAGTTTATACAAAGGGCAACAGGCAGTTATAGAGATGGGGCTGCAACGTAGAGAAGTAAATATTAGGAAGGAAGTCAGACAGGAATGCACGCTGCCACCGCTACTTTTTAATTTATACATCGAAAACGCTATCAACATCATTAAAGACAGTAAAAGGTAAAACAAAAATACTGGTATGGAAGGGAAGAAAAAGTAGGGAAAGAACGAAAAATTAGAAGAGGTGGCTGATTTTAGATATCTAGGAAGTCAGGTAAGTCAGGACAGAAGGAGTAGTAGGGATATAAAGCAGAGGATAGCGCAGGGTCATGTCGCCTTCAATAAAAAGAAGTCACTTCTATGCCCGCGAACGGTTAATTTAGAAATTCGAAAAAGGTTGTTAGAGATATATGCTTGGAGCGCGGCGTTGTACGGGTGTGTCCATGGACAGTCGGTGCGGCGGAAAAGAAAAGGTTGGAAGCGTTTGAAATGTGGTGTTATAGGCGAATGATGAAGATATCGTAGATAGAGAAGGTTAGAAATGAAGTGATATTAGAAAGAATAGGAGAAAAGAGGACTCTATGGAAGTCAGTAAGAACTAGGCGAGATAGGTTGGTAAAACACCTTAGGCATGAAGGTCTAGTTAGAAACATATTAGTGGCAGAAACGGGAGTTAGGTGGGGTAGAGAAAGACCTAGATTAAATTATTGTTTCGCAAATAGTTAAGGATGTGGGTTGTTCTAATTTTCAGGAAATGCGAAGATTAGCTCAGGATTGGAAACAGTGGAGGTACGTGTCCAACCAATCTTAGGACTGACGACCTTATGATGATGATACCTTTTAACAAACGACACAAAATGTAGCAGTTCGCCTATATTGATACAGTTTTGTTCACGAGAAAAAGTAAACACAAGAATTATATCGAAATAATAAATAATTTTTTTTTTCTTTGTTACCTACCCGTCAAAACGTACCAGCTACAAAACGTACCACTTCTACCTGCAAAGGTAATTTGTTAATTTGTTGATGTCAAAATGTACCACCACGGATAGTACATATGCCGTAATAATAGTAGATTTGATCACGTAGATTTGTGACAAATTGGAGTTTTTCTAATACCCCTGCCCTAATAATGTCGCCACGTTAGGTTACGTTATGAAAATCGCTCTTAAATAATTGTTTAAAAAGATTCAATATGGTTCAATGACGATTGTACGTTTTGTGGCATTCAAAATATATTAAAGCAATTAGTTGGCAGATAGACGTAATACGTTTTGTCGCTGGTACGTTTTGTCGTGTATCCTTTTTATCTGCTAGAATTACCAGGCACTGTCGGGTATCCGCCGTCATTATCCGGTACCCATCCGGATCCTAAAAAGAGTAGCGGAATATCGATCGGGTACCGCATCCAAATCGGGTATTCGTTAATCTCTAGAAATTATACTTTTCTTTGTCGGAATTTTTCCTCTTATGTCGCATGAGGAACATATATTTTTAAACAAATCTGTTTGAAAGTATCACTTAAAATGTGCTAAATTAACCTAATTCTGAATATCTTTTAAACTAAGCCTAACATCTTTTAAAAAGCATTAAATTTTATTAATATTATTTTATTGGACCGGCGTCTTTTCTTTAGTGGTAAAATTTTGAACAGGTGAAAATATGTTGACGGAAATAAGTTTTGGCAAATACATTTTGGGAAAATTTCTCTTAAATATGCTTCATGAAATTGATTTTCAAACGTTTATCTAAATCATTATCGTTTAACAATCGATACGGATTTATAGTTATCGGAATGTGATTTTATTGATCAAACCTCCGCTACCCGTATCAGACAAATGAGAATTGCTTTCGCAATGACATCGATATTCACACGCGGTATTTCGGCTGCCTTTTGAAATTGCATATTAATTGTATTGCGCTCAGTACGAGATTACTATTTCGGATTCCAATTCACTTTGATACTTATCGTTGTCCCATTTGAAGGCTACCAATTTTTCATTTCCTGAGGCGGATCGAGTAACGGATATCCAGCGAGTTTTATGTATTCGTCGCATAAATTTGCAAAGTTGGCTGACTCCTCCAATATCCGTAAAGAATTTCAGTTGATGCCAGGTACAGTTCGTATTTGTACGTATTTCGTTTCATTACTTTGGATCTGTTTACTAGAGAACAAAAAACCAAGCAAATATTAATTATTTATTAGATGACCGTTTATATATCGAGCAATTAATAATTTAAATTTTAATCAACATCATTAAAGACAGTACAGCTGTAGGGGTAGATGTACAGGGCCAAAAGATTAGTATGCTTTGATTTGCAGATGATGTAGCAGTATTAGCATCTAGCAAGGATGAGTTAGAGTTAGTTAAATAAAATGGAAGCGGTTTTGACAAAACTGTATTGTATGAAAATAAATAAAAGTAAAACAAAAATACTGGTATGTAAGGGAAGAAAAAGTAAGGAAAGAGCGAATGCAAAGATAGCAGACGAAAGATTAGAATAAGTGGCTGATTTTAGGTATCTAGAAAGTCAGATAAGTCAGGATGGAGGGAGTAAAAGAAGTCACTTCTATTCTCGTGAACGATTAATTTAGAAATTCAAAAAAATTGTTAAAGGTGTATGTTTGGAGCGTGGCGCTGTACGGATGCGAAACATGGACGGTGGGCGCCGCGAAGAAGCGTTCGAAATGGGGAGTAACAGGTGAATGATGAGGATACCGTGGATAGAGAAGGTTGGAAATGAAGAAGCATTAGAAAGAATAGGAGAACAGAGGACTCTATGGAAGTCAATAAGAAATAGGCGAGATAGGTTGGTAGGACACGCTTTCATACATGAAGATCTGGTCAAATATACATTAGAGGCAGAAACGGGAGTTAGGAGGGGTAGAGGCAGACCTAGATTAGTTTATTGTTCGTAAATAGTTAAGGATGTGGGTTGTACTAGTTTTAAGTTTAAAAGGTCAGGATAGGAAAGAGTGGAGGTGCGTGTTTAACTAGTCTTAGGATTGACGACCTTATGATAATGACGGGTTTAGGCTGTGCATTGTCTCAAGTCAGTCACTTTAATACTTGCTTTTTGTGAGTGTAGGGATGGAAGTCTCGCAATACTAGGAATTTTCTCTCAAAACTTCAAATCTTGTGGTCCACAGTTTTAGGCTGTACATTATCCTGTGTTGGTTACTTTAATTAACTGCGATGGAAATGTAGGTTTCATAAGTTTCTCCTTAATGCATCCCTAAATTTCTCTTTCTCTGTTTAAATTTTGAATATCTAGCCTCAACAATTTAGGCTCTGTGTTGTCTGTCAGTTAGTCTCATTAAGAACCTTTGCACCACTTAGGGATGGAGGTACGTGTCTTACTAGTCTTATGACTGACGACCTTATGATGATTATGAAACAATATATAATGAGCATGCTTATAATATTTGTGATTTGTTAATGTATCAGCTGTTTTCGATCTACATATGGTAGTATAGGGCAGCGACTCCTAATTTTATTTTTGCCGCGGGACCCTTATTAATAATCTATCCTTTTTTGACGGAACTCCATATCTACAATAAAGAAGTAAATTGGCAATAGTTTTATTTCTGACTTCGCCGGGAATCGAACCCGGGAACCTGTTGTCACTTCTCACAGGTTAGTGGTCAGAGCATTGGTGCGTAAAGTCAAAGGTCCCGTGTTCTATTCCCGACGAAGGTGTGACAACAGCAGCAATTTTTGTTTATTTAACTTGAATTAATTTATAGTGGATAAAAATGAAAATGTTTTTTTTTATTAAAATTTATTTATTATTTTACGCCTACTGGAAAGTTGGCGTCCTGTATACTGACTGCACATTGTACCCGGTTTGCTACTGTGTTGATTGTTTTCGATTTCAATCAAATATAAATACTACGCTCATACATTTTCAAATTATGTAAATGTCAAAACAGGAAGAGCGGTATATATTTAGGCTTCGCTTCGGGTGATAGAAATTTACACTACACCACTGTACAGTCAAGAATGTGGTAAAAAAATTATGTTTTGTACTTCCACGTAGGTGTTGTTTAACAGTAAACAGATACTTGGCATACTCTCTCGATTCAAAGGTATTTTCTTTGCAGCAAATGTTCACTGCAACCTATTACTTGTTTTGTAGGTGTTCTTTATAGCATAATTACCTTTTTTCCGACTTTGTCAGATTTAATTCTCGTTAAGTGCAGTTTTTCCGTGTTTCGTTTTTTTTTCTGTTTTTACAATATATGCATTAACCGGTGGTTGAACTTGTTGCGTTAGTTGACTGGTATGGTCAGTATTTCTCCTATCTATACGATTCGAGTGACTTCTAAAAGCTGCTCATAAAAGCTCGAATCTATTGAATGTTGTTGTCTAACGACCGGCAGTCTGGAATATAGCGGATGTTTTTCTTAATCTTATAACCTTGCCCATAACAAGCGCGTATTGCAGTTGAATATCACATGTAAAAAACATTGCAATTTACGATAAGAAGAAAACAGTTGAACAGCCTCTACACTACGCCATTAACGCTATACCGTAGATACATGTTCACGATTACATTCCCTTTCGTTTTATTAAGACGATAACTAGAAATTCGCGAAGATCGAATTGCAGCTGATGTCTATAAAAGATGATTTATTATTATTATTATTAGGTCTGTAGCGTTTGTATTGAATAAGTGTTGTAGGTATTACAAGTAAAAGAAGTTTACGTATTAGGTTGGGTTAAGTTTGTTATGCACACTTGCGAATGTACATGCACTTTTACTATAGACAAAGTTTATATACAATATTTACACAAAATATAGAAATAGAAAAAGAACGACATATATACAACAAAAGAAAAAAATACATACGACGATTGCAAACATATATGTACAGATGTACAAAAGAAACGTGAATGAACTATGAGACCAGAGCTCCCTCTCCCTTACCGCTGATGGGTGGAATGTTGGAGTTAGCCAAATAGTAAAAAAACAAAAGAAATCTTTGATGTTTAAGTAGGATCACTCTCTCCCTTGCAGTTGATTGGTGGAATGTCAAAGATGATCAATGCTTAAGAAAAACTAAAAGAAACATTTGGGTGTTTTATTCCCATCAGCCAGTAATGCTGGTGGGCGACCAGTCCTACCAGACTACGCCGGAAGGTAGGGCGGAAGGTCCTCTTCAGCCTTCTTTCAGGAATTATGGTAATGGGTGGGTGGTGGTTCGGGTGAGAAAGTTGAGACGGACGAAATGAAGACAGAAGAGAATGAATGATTATCTGTGGAATATTACTGCCTCAAACCACAGAAAAACTTGGACCAAGGCAGACGGACCCGGAATCGATCCGGCGTCCTCCCGAATGCTAAGCAATGGTCTAAACCTCTAGGCCATGGCGCTCGGTTCTTTGCTTATTCTGGGACTGGTATTTATACCACCTTGGGGTAGAGAAAAGTGGTAGAAAATAGAGGAGTTGACGGTAGCGTAAAATTAGTAAATAAGTAACGAATATAGGATAACGGGTACTTAGGGGCAAAAAATGAACAAGTTGAATGGGAATGAACTTGGCATACTCGAAAACTTAGGATTTAAAAAAAGAATAAGTCGAAATGATATATAGAAGTACAAATGTGGGATGTTCTAGTTTTAGGGAAATGCAAAGATTAGTTCAGGAAAGATTGGAGGTGCTTGTCCAACCAGTCTTAGGACTGACGACCTTATGATGATGATGATCTTATATGAGCGACTGTAATGAATCAACTTGAATGAATGATTACCGTAATGAGCCTATGAGGGTGTATCTTTTTCATTGTAATTAATGAATATTTATTATAAAATATGAGGTTGGTCTACCGTAATTGTTGTATTTTCTTTATTAACTTGTTGAACCATGGATGACCATGTATTATGAATTGTTAACACATTAGTGTTTGATGTAAGCATTTCATTTTTTATTAATCGTTTGAAACTGTAGGTGAAACATATTGACGCAGTCAAGGTAATACTTATTTGTATTTGTTTATTGTTTTTTTTTTTAATAATAGTAAGTACCTCCGAATGTAAGACAATGAAATATTGATTTGTCTTCTCATAAGACAGTGAAAAATTGATTTACTTTCCCAGTGAAATAGAAGTCGCTGATAAATTAGTTGTCGTTCACAAGTTGGTGATACTCGACAAAAAGCATTGATTACTGTGAAATCGACATTTTTGTCTAATTCATCATTTAAGTTATTATGATTAATAACATTTTTCTTTGGTCCTTGATGGATTCAATTTCAGCTATTTTTTCAAGCTATTAGTTGGCTCCTTGGTTAAATGTTCAAGTTCCACACGGAAAATCTGATGCGTCTATTCGCGGTCATCATCATCATCATCAACATAAAGTCGTCAGTCCTAAGAATGGTTGGACACGTAACTTCACTCTTTCCTATCTTGAGCTAATCTTCGCATTTTCCTAAAACTAAAACATCCTTAATTATTTGCGAACAATCTAATCTTGGTATACCTCTACCCCTCCTAACTCCCGTTTCTGCCTCTAATATGTCTCTGACTAGATCTTTATGTCTGAGAAGGTGTCCTACCAACCTATCCCGCCTGTTTTTTATTGACTTCCATAGAGTCCTCTGTTCTCCTATTCGTTCTAATGCCTCTCCATTTATAACCTTCTCTATCCACGACATCCTCATTACTCGCCGTTAACACATATCGAACGCTTCTAACCTTTTCTTTTCCACCGCGCACATCGCCCATGTTTCGCACCCGTACAGCGCCGTGTTCCAAACGTACATCTTTAACATTTTTTTTCCAATTTCTAAATTAAACGTTAGCGAGCATACTTATCTGACTTCCTAGAAACCTAAAATCAACCAATTCTATTTTTTCGTCTTCTGTCTTTATATTCGCTCTTTCCCTACTTTTTCTTTCCGATCCATTCACGGTCCATTTTATATTTTCTTTTGAATTTTTGTTTATCAATTCTCTAATTAGTTCAGCTAATATTCGCTTATTTGCAGTGCTAGTATTTATTATTATTATTATTTTGAAAATCATTTTTATAGAATTATTAAAACTAGAACACATTACAATGTTGTACCGTTTTTATTAGTATTTTCAGTGTGGTTGATACGTATAATATGTTTCATTTAATTGCTTTTCAACGGTATATGAAAAAATTATAATATAACCTTGATTTTTATATTATAATGTTAGTAATAATAATTGTACTCATTTGGTCTAGCTGCTTTTACCCGAACATAATTGAGTTCATGCTAATGGGAACAATGACCAAAGTAAAAAAATTAATGAACAAGTAAATATAAAATTGATAATAGCTATCAGTATTTGAAAGGATGGGTATATTTGTGCATCCAGGCATAATCCTTTTTTCTATGTATACAGGGAGGGCAAAAAGTCTACCGAACATAGAAATTACATATTTCTTTATCGGCATTTTTTTTATTCTTAATTTTCAAAATCTTTTTAACAAAGCGTAACATCCCTCTAGGTTTTCACGGCCGTCGTCCTCAGTATAATAATTATTTGTTTTCGGGCTTTCTGACCGTTGTCTTTGGAAATTATTTCCCGACGTTTCGCCTATAACTGCTGCAGGTGTTTTCAAGGGTAAAGTTCTTCTCGATATTAGTTGCCTTGAGTGCTGCGTGGTTGTAACTCAGCGAATGATGAAAATGAAAAATTTTTATAAATCAGATACAATAAAGTACGAAAGATCTATATAAACATTGCAGTCACACGTTGACCGGAGTCCAATATTTAATTAAGTAAACGTTAATGTACAAACAATGACCCGTTGACCAACTTTTAAATACTTTTACTGAAGATCACGTTTGCTCTAAAAATTTAACAAACATGTAGCGGAGAAAGAGAAAGTGTATAGGAAGCAAGCAAGAAGATTAACGCCTACTTTTTACTTATACCGTTCCATTTTTACGACAAATTACTTGAAGGTACTATACGTTTGTACCCTATTTAAAATGCGAAAAGGACCCGTAATCACGAAATTTAAAAAGGATGATAATGACTAATTAATAATTGTCGCCTGCTTGAGGCCAAAGATGATCTTTTATACTTAATAATTCAGATCGGTTTGCAAAAAGGTAGTATTTATATTATCGGGTATTTTCTAAATAGTTTTTAAAACTTTTTTATTTTTTAATTTTGTTGTTATTTATCTATCTATTCCTTTGTGCTTTTATTACCCACAGTAAACCTTGTTAGTATATTTATTTTTATAAGGTATCTCCCCGGTACTAGGAATTCCACATCAAAATTTAGCCCTACTGAATATCTTGACTTTGATTTTTCTGAAGATCTATTAATTTCATTGGTAATCCTATCAATTCTTTCCATTCAGGTTTTTACTTTTACTCCATTGTTATCTCTCTTAATTTTCTATTTCTTTTTTGGATATCCTTTTCCTTCATACTTTCTCCCTTAAATTCCATTCTTGTAACCTTTACTATAGCCTATATTTTTTGTAAATACGTTTTTTCTGCCTGTTTTTTTCTCTATATCACTACAACTTAAAGAATTATATCTTTTATTACTATGTTAAATACCATTAATCTTCTACTTCAATCATCTCTGCATAGCTTTTGTGCTATTCCCACAACCTATTCCATGATTGGTTCCCCTTTTGCTACTTGATTACTTATTTGTATTTCATATTTGTTTTCTCCCATTATATACCCCAAAATATAAATATTTTGTAACCTTTTCTATCACTATTCCTTTGCATCTTATCTTTCCTTTTCTCAATTTTATGTTCTCAAATTCCAGCACCTTGGTTCAATTCTAATCCTTTTTTTAAAGATAGAGCTGTTATCATTTTTTTTAGATCTTCGAATCTGGTTACTATCAAAAAGCTACATCATTTTCAGATGCTATTGTTTAATTTTTTGCCTTCCTATCACTATACCCCTTCGCATATCCTACCCATCTCATATTTTATGTCAGTTAGATATATGTATGTTAAATAATGGTGTGGTTAGTTTATATCCCTACCGAACCTCTTTATCCAAAATTGTTTGCCATTTCCCTTTACTACCTTGTCGCTTTCCTTATTAATTTCCATTATTTTTCGTTTATTCTCACCTTTCTTAACATGTTCACCATCTCCGTTCTGTCCACCTTGTCATAAACTGCTTTACCTTTAGCATTTTTTAATAAATGTATTTCCTCTACTGTTTCCCTTTTTTTTTTATACTCAAACTGCGTATCGCTTAGAATAATTTTCTTTATTATTTTCTCCTACCTTATGTTTATTATACCTGTTGATTTTTGTATTTTTCTAGTAAATCCAATTTCAAACCTTTATTTTTAATATGTAATAATAGTTTTCATTTAAGTGCAACTAAAAATAAATTAAGGTTTGTTACAAAGTCACAGAAAAATTAACTCATATGTGAACTTTCTTAAGTGTTCTTTTCAAGAACTGCATTAATTTTATCGTTTCCCAATCTGTTTCAATTTATAATAACCTTATCAATACGAGTTTCAATTTCCGTTTTCCATTTCATCGCGTTTACTACTGTTTCTACATAAGAAACTAGTAATCAGGTAATCTTTTTAATTATTATGCGAATAGAGTTCTGGCGAGTGAGTACAAATACAGAAGACCGGTTGAAGTTGTTTTACAGGGTGTTTCTGAAATAAGTAGCATTAACTAGAGAACCGCATGGCGAGTAAAACAGCGTACTTAAGGGACAAAAAATTGTAAAAAAACTAGACGTAGTTGCAATCCGAAGCCGACGCTGGACGTGAATTAGCAAAGTATAGAGAAATTGTGATAACGATTATGCAACTACATCGATTGAAAAATGTAAAGAGTGACAGTTGTGGAATTACTAATAAAGTAAACATCAACAGTTTATTATTACGCTACTACATATAATAATTTTTAGATTCCTATTGCGATAACAATTAATTAAATGTATATATACTTTCTTTATCTATTTAAAGTACACCTCGACATGATATTAAGAACACAACATACAAAAGAGATACTCGTACAACACGAATGCTGCAGCTGATGGAATGCGGCGTTACAATGTAGTATTTCCCTACCAGGGCCGGACTGTACCTTCAAATACGTTTTTCTCAAAAACGGTTGACTTTTGCACCATCAAACATATACTTAATTTTCTTGTTTTATAGTGCTCTGTTGCCTTCTGCAAGTTTGCTATTTATTTCAGAAACACCCTGTATAGTTGTATTATACAAGCTTCCACCTGGTTTTATATGCTATGACATGTAATCCGCTTGACAGTTTCCACTCGAAAGACGTAACTAACACCGGCTGAACGTCCTCATTTAAAAATAATTGTAAATGTATTTACAAGTAAGAAACTTGACCGGCATGAAGGTCAAACGTCTTGCGTATTATTAACATTTTAGTGCACCCCTGATGGCGTTATGCCGCAATACCTGAAATCTATATACACATATGTATACGCTACATTACACGGTGATACTTTAAATTGATATTAAATTACATATCGTGTATGCAAGAGGACATCAGGAGTCACTTTATATGCTATTGGATACAACGAACAACAATTTAGTAATAAATAAATAGCAATATCTGTTATAAAAGTTCTGTTACAACTTTTGTTAAATATTAAGGTAGTGTGGTGTAGAATAAAAATTTCTCTATGGTGGTAATAAAAACTAGCAAAAACTTTTTCTTATGAAGCATTATTCAGATAATGCCGACCGTGAAAGCAAAATCCTTTTGAAAGCGTTAACTGGGACGAGATGTTAAATATACTCAAAAATGTAGGGATGAGATACAAAGATGGAAGAGTGATATATAGTTTATATAAAGACAGAGACAGATAGCACTAAATACAATAAATGTGGTACTTATTGACAAAATAGTATTGTATGAAAATAAAACTAAAACAAAAATACCGGTATGCATGGGAAGAAAAAGCAGGGAAACAGTGAATATAAAGACAGGAGACGAAAAATTATATTTTCGGTATCTAGGAAATTCGATAATTCAGGATAGAAGGAGCAGTAGCGATATAAAATAGGCTATAGCGCAGGCTAGAGTCGCCTTTAACAAAAACAAGTCACGTTTATGCTTATGTATGGGTGCGAAATGTGGCCGGTAGACGCGGTGGACAAGAAAAAGTTAGAAGGCTTCGAAATGTAGTGTGTTATAAGGATACCGTGGATAGTAAGGTTAGAGATAAAGAGGTATTGGAAAGAATAGGAGAATAGAGGAATGTATGAAAGTCAATAAGAAATAGGCTTGGTAGGTTAGGTTATTTGGAGATAGGTTGGTAGGACACTTTCTTAGGCATGAAGGGCTAGTTGGAGACATATTGGAAGTTAGGAAGAAGTTAAGAGGATTAGAGGTAGACCTAGGTTGGATTTTATAAATAGTTAAGGATGTGGGATGTTCTAATTTTTCACGAAATGCGAAGATTAGCTCAAGATAGGAGAAAGTAGAGGTGCGTGTTCAACCAGACTGACGAGTTTAGGCTGATTTTAATTGTTACACTGAACTGACCTTAAACTTATTTATTTAACCTAAAGTCAATAACTTTTAAATGAACATATATTAAGTAAATCAGTAGGTATTGTGGTTTTATCTTGTTAATAGCCTTAAGTGATTGTTTTGACGGCAACAAACGGGTTTTAAATGTTGTATACTTTTTTTGGCTTCTTAATCTTTATTGGGTCAATTCTCTGATTAAGTGGACTGTTCTTTTAATAATGTAATGCTTCACGCTAAGATTGCAGGGTCACGCGATTCTAACCGGTCACTTCGGTAATACGGTCAGCTTTACAGAAAAACTGCACACACACACCGGAACAGGATAAAAGTATTGTAATTGATATCGCACAAGATTTGCACCGGTGCGGTGTATTAACGATAAGTATATCGAGTTTCGAGTTAGGCGAGTGCGGAAACAAAAAGGACGTTCTTAACTTCGCTATTCTATAATTTGTCGATGCGAATTGAGGTCATTACTAATAGACTGCTGTTTATTTATAAAAGAGATTAGAGGCCAAATGGATGTCTGTTATATAACACCTCAACTACACGCGTAGATATTTGCCTTTTTATCGAATAAAGCCGTAATTTAGTTTTCATGAAAAAATAAATATATATATCTTTACTGTATGTTATAATGAATTGAAAGCGAAAAATTATTCAGTTTGTTCATTCAATAAAAATCTAATATTTTGTGTACTAACTTATACGTTTTTAATATTTACAGATATTATACGTAGATATTTTAAATGTAACATGATTTGCGTAGGTAAAGCCTGACCTGTGTTCTAAAAAATTCATAGTCGCTTTTTGAAAGTTGGACCCTTTTTTCCAATATAAACATTAAAGTCCCAAAGGCTAACTCATAAACTTTGAAAAGTTTGTTATTGGTTATCTACTTCTATTAGTTTTTCAATTATTCAAGAGGATTATTTCTTAGTTTTATAAGCTATATCCCTTGTTTGCAATTAAAAATTAATTTTATTTGTAAAGGGACTTTAATAAGTTTTAAATTAATAATTCATTGTTCAAGGGTGTTATCATTATTACTTTTTCTGTTTCTAAGCAAGTGGGGAAAACAATTTTTTCAGTAGTGCAAAATTAGTGAGGAAGAACCCGATGGGGGTGATAAGGGCGATTGTCCCCTCTCCTAACATTTGACTCCGGAATGCAGCACCCAAACTCCTCCGAAATTCAAAAATTCAATAATTTAAAACATTAAAATTAAACGGTTAAATTGCCATTACTACCCTTTGCCTTTAATCAGTATTTTAAACTACTGATGGGCCTGGTACCTGGTTTGGATCTGGTGTCAGGCGGATTCGGCACTTTTTTAGGGTCAGACTTGGTAGCGCATGATAGTTTTTCTAACATGTTCAGTCATCTAATGGGCCTTAACGCGAGTGCATTTTCTTCGGCTGATCCGCAACTTAATACCAAACATAAACAATAACATTACCCAAAAAGCAGCTGATTCCGACTTACTGAAGGTGAATTTTTCTACGATCAGCTGGCAATCGTAATTAATTTGCGATTGTGCAGGGCCGGCATCAAAACTGTTATAATTTTATAATTTTTTATTTTGTTTCAAAAGTCAAAAGTGTTATAACATTTTATGCTCCAAATGTCCGTAGGAATCTGTGGTATAAATATTAATTATTATAACTGGGACACCCTATATATA
>NW_020439053.1:1070567-1078222 GCF_000699045.2 Agrilus planipennis | reverse complement strand
ATAATTTTAGAGATGATTAAAAAAAAAGAAATTTGAAAACTTATGATTTATATCAATGAATTATTAATTTGCATTTAATTTTTTTTGTTGTAGCCTCTATTAATTAATAATTACCTAATAAAACTATTCTCGTTCTTTTACGCTGCAGTTAATTAATCGAGTATTAGTACCTATATTTTTGCATATTTTCATATGTATGCATGCCTAAATTTCAAGATTTATAAGTAAAATAATTTTTTATTTCTTACTTCTTGTAGTTTCTGTGTTTCATTTTGAAAAAACTTTGCAAATAATTTAACTTTTGACTAAGTAACAACATGTCATGCACTTTTTTTAATTAAAATTATTTGAAAGTATATTTTTTTTATATTTTAGCTGTGGATATAATAAGTGCTCTTAAGGTTGTTGACCCAAATTAAAAAAAAAAATGGAAAGTAACCTTGCAATACAAAAGAAAGGCAATTAATTATATTGTGGACATGTAATATACATAGGTACATTTCTTAATGATAACATTAAGATTATTTCGTACACTGAATAACTTTCAAAAATATTTCAGAATTGCTTGTTTTCATTTAATTTTTGATTGTGTTACAATTTAATTTCAATTAATCAATCTAGACAACAATGTATCTTGTGTGAAACTTTTTGATTATCAGTCTTGCGTCAATTTAATTAGATATTTTATTATTTCGTTAGGTGCTCAACCGTTAAATATCATTTAGACCACCACGAAAATACTTATTACAATTTTATTGCATTCAGGAATGCTTACAAAAGGGAATTCCAATGTATACAGCGGAACCTCTTGGCCGATTTTAATTCTGATCGGGGTGGTACATTGTTAGATCAGAGGTAGGGAACTTGTGAAACGATTATAGTTTTTGTATAGTTTTATCAATTCCAGATGACTTAATGTTAGGGTCATGAATGTCCACTAGAGTTGCAACACTGTAGTTCTGTAATTCGTGTTATGTTTAGTAAATGGTAACACGTTATTTACCTAATTCTGTTAATTTTTTTAAAATGTTGTGATTTCTACCATTAAATGTTAATTAAAAAACAGAGATTTCTTAATGAAGGTCGCATAAGAAACTCACGGAGACCGCACGTTCCTTACCACTGTAACAGACCCTTATTTAGCATCTCGAAGATACCGGTTCAATTGTTATTTCTTCTGCCCTGGTTCAATTTTTTCCGACTATTTAGGAAAATGTTTGGTGGTTATTTCACAGGTGATGCTTCATTCTTTTATTGACTTCATTTTATCTTTTCTTCCCAGTCACTGCCTACTCGTTTACACAATTCCTGAAAGGAGACTTAAGACCACTAGCATTTGTAGCTGCTAGGATTGAAACACAAAACCTTTTTTTCCTGGTTTTACTATTTGGCGATAGTTCTTCTGCTGACCAGACATTACAGAGATTCTCCAAGTTTTAGCATTACAAACATTGGCATTGACAAAATGGATATAATTGTTCGGATAACTGATAGAAGCAAAAGGTGAAAGTTGTGTACTGTCGTTATGAATTTAATTAATAACATATTGTGTAAGTAGTGCTTAACCTTGCAAATTAAAGAGATTGCTTAATTAATTGTCAACATTATTTGAACTAACAAAACAGTAAGCGGTACATTATACACCATTTGGGCTAAAGTGGTCCTTATGCTTATAGAAGCTTCGCTTGCTTTTTGTAACATAAAATTTTGACTCACACGCATTTCATTTTATTTCCCATTCTGTAATGAAAACATTTACGTGCAGAGCCAGTAATTTTAATAATAAAAGAACAAAAACAGTAGTGATGAGCAAAGCAAGACCAATATTAAGACTGGGATAATCTTGGTTTTGCATATTTGGTCTTGGTTTTGGTTTTGTAAATATAGTCTAGGTTTTAGTTTTGGCTTTGCTTGTTTAATGATATTTCCATTTTTTTTATAATCCTTCTAAGCACAAATTTTTCTATTTACCGACACAATCGTTGTCTTAAATGCTGAAATTTTCTATCATAAATGCAAACTTTTACAGAAAATAGTATTGATAGTTGTGAGAGTTATGAAAATTCGAGAACTTACTGTTCCTCCAATTCATAGATTTACCCTTCCTTCAATGCATAAGTTGACAACAAACGAACAGTGGTACAATTTCTTCTTTTTTTATTTAGTATTAAAATCTAGTAAAGCAAACTGAAAATTTCAAATACTACCCGAGATAATAATGCCAAAAAAACTGTTTAGCGTCTCTGAACGAGAGACTCAAGTCGCTCATAGAGAGATCCTTATTTCGTATCGAGTCTGATCGAGATACTCAAATCTCTCAATAAGTGGTACCTATCTCGATAGACAAGGTTAAAATTTTCTAAGTTCAACAGATCAGTTCAGAGATCCTAGCCTTTCTACGAGGGACTCGACTCTCTCAATTTTTGAGTTTTATTCATTCAGTCTCTCTGTGAGAGACTCGAATCTCTGAATTATCAATTTCATCGTTCGAGTCTCTCATACAGAGACTGTGAGAGATCCATAAAAACACCTAGGAAATAACTGAGAGACTGCTGAAAGACTGTAAGAGACGCTCTCAGAGACGCTGAAAGACTCTGAGAGATTGGAGAGAGACTGAAAATTTTTGTCTAGAAAACGTTTAGTTCCTAGAAATGAATATACTAATATTGCTTCAAATAGTTTCCGTTTAGTTCCGTTTAGTCTTACGTATTTGATCTTGGTCTTGTATATTCAGTCTTGGTTTTAGTCTTGGTCTTGTTTGTTCGGTCTCGGTCTTGGTCTCGCTTGTATAAAGACGGTTTGGTCTTGGTAATGGTCTTATAAAAATGCAAGACCAATACCAATTTTGCTCATCGCTAAAAAACAGTAGTAGTTGCTATAATCGAAATTTGATTGTTGATTCACATAGACGGCATTTTTCAAATTTAAAGACACAAATGGTTTGCAGAAGAACTGCAAAATAAAATGGTTATTTTAACAACTTTTGTAATTAACTTCTATTGGTACTGAATTTTTGTATACATGTTTCTATTTCCATGTGTATGTAAATTATCCACTTTAAACTTCCATTGCTGTAGGCACTTCAAAATATCCAACATGAAAGTTCTCGTTTTCATGCAAGGGATGTGACCTAAATATTATTCATATAAATAGAATGCACATTAGTGGTGCATGAGTAGTACTCGTATCGAATCGAATCGAATCGATTGTTACATTTTAGTGGAGTCGAAAGTTCGTTTTTTCGAATAATGGCTTTTTCGAATTATTCGTTTCAAATTATTATTAATTTTATTTGAATAATGTTTTTTCTCGAATGTTTTTATCATTTTATTATAAGCTTGAATTTATTCATGTTGATGAGGTCCAAAGAGATCAAAGTGGCGGTCCACTTAATTGATTGTCATTATTATCCTNAAAAGTCAAAAGTGTTATAACATTTTATGCTCCAAATGCCCGTAGGAGTATGTGGTATAAATATTAATTATTATAACTGAGACACCCTATATAATTGTTTCGAAACTAAAATACCTACTAGGCTCCAATTCGTATACACTTGCAGTTGTTTCTGAATGGTGTACATCTGTGTTTGGATGTTTTCTAGAAGCGGACAGTTGTAACGTAATAATGTATGTTTTAGATATAGAAGTTCTAATGTTTCTGTTTGGTTACCACAGTAGTGTGATGTACATACATGTATGTATGCAGTGCTTTTATGTGGTTGTAACAACTGATTATACTGTTCTTTGAAGGTTTCCGTTTACTAGTGCCAGCTGTACATGAAAGGAAAACACGGAAGTGTAGAATCGATGCAAGTTAGGTCATCAAGACAACAAAAACGAATTTTTAGTCAATTAGTGCCGTGAATATATTCATTCTATTAAATTACAACGTGACTACCGTTATGTCTATCTACCTTATTTATGTATCTACTTGCATATTATTTCACCCCGATCAGGAAGTTCGACGTCAAATTATTATTACAATGGGTTATATAATTTGGGCATTTAATTATGATAATGTGATTCCAATGTAATATTTTTAGCGATAGGAATAAACCAAATAGAAAAATAAAGAGAAAAGGTACCTCTTTGCAAAGAATTTAAAAGCATTCCCTTAATTTTGGTATGCTAAAAGAAGGGATGGTGCATTAGACGATTTAAATTTGAATCAGGAACAAACAGAAACACCAAAACTACCTCTACACCTACGTGTTTCATTATAAATATTATGTATTAAGCTAGAAGATTGTTTATACATACAATGATATTACAGTTAGCGGTAATATCAGCAACTTGCGATACACTGGTTGATAAATCTTTCTGTTTGTTTAATTATTTGAAGTAGTATACTCACTACAGTTATTGAACTCCGTTTTTTGATATATATCTAACACGTACATCCTTTCAATACATAGCTTAAAAGGATTCAAACGGGCGGTGACGATGAAAATCGAGTATGGGTTGATTTACCAACGCATGGCTGGTGCAGAAGTCATATAGAGTTGTCGTGCTCATGTGGCAAGAGTTTAGCGGTATTTAGGTCGACACTGATGCAATCTGAATAACCATTATCATTCTTCCTGTGATTATAAGAATATTTTAATAAAAAAATTCACTTAAAGATTAGAAACAATCTGTTTCGATTCGTAACTAACATATGTAAACTTATTGATGTGCACGATGCCGATTGTCATCATCAATGAGATTTTATTCGAGTTCTTGTGATATATTTTTCTTGTAAAAACCATTAGAAAGTGAAAAATAATTGTCTAATGAAAAGGGATCAGAAAGCAGCCGTATTGATTCCACAAAGTAGGACGTTTCCAATTACTTTTTAAACCTTTACTTAAAGTAAAGGTGTACATTATTATTACCCTAGCAGATGTTTCTCGATAATAAGTATGCATTTATTGATTATTAAGTACAAGTTCATAATAATGCATGACGAATGTGTCGTGATGGTATAATTGAAGATCACGTTAAATACAATTACTTAAGTATTTACCGGTAAGTAGATCAACGAATACGGGAGTTATTAATTCTTGTGTAAAGGTTTAATACCAATTAAGTTTTATATTTCTTATGTATATGAAGCATTATGTATGTACTTATACACGGAGTATGTTCTTTTATGACTAGAGTACATAGCCACCTACCGAGATATAATCCAGACATGTACATTAATTTTGAAGCAAGTAATTTTCAAAGTTCCTTCGCTGTACCTAGTTCCTACTTTGAATGATCTCCGTGTATTAAGATTAAAGTGCAGTAGTTGAACTGTAGGCTTATAAGCGACTTTTAATGAACCCTATCAAGTTGTTGTAATGTATGTAATAATAAGTTGCAACATTGCAGTATGCAGTAAAACCATTGACATGTATAGTAGTTGTACCCATAATATACAAATTGCCTAAGTCATGGTACGTTACTGATTGAATAGCAAAAGGAATCTATAGGAATCCAGTGTTACCCGTGGAAGAAAAAGACATTGTAATGATGCACAGGAACCGTGTATTGTATTGTACCTACGAGGTACATCCTAGAAGTATATTTAAAGAGTGTTTAAAGGTCCTGGACGTGAAGTGAAGTAGTCCTCGGTGAATGTTTAGATGGAAACCTCCTTTATCGTGTGGGAATCACCTTTGTCAGTATCATCATAGGAAGTAGGAAGTGACGAAGTGTTATTAACCGACGAGTTCAACTGTAAACTCCATTAAGATATGTAAGGTCTTATCTAACGCGTAAAATACTTGAGTAAGCAGCAAATACCCACTAGATGGCGATACATTGCCTCTATTTAATGTTACATAAACTTCTTTCGGTTTGGTCAGTGATCTAACAAAACTGCCTATATAACGTTGGCGTTGATGAGATCTAAGAAGATCGAAATCGGGATCTTCGTCTGGTATAGTTTCGATAAATGTCTGACTTAATTGTTCTTATTACTAGAGACGAGCTTGGGATTTATTGAGAAATTGATATATTTACCACTATACTGGAAAATGGAAAGAGGTGACGCGAAAGCTATGTTTTTACCGAGTATAAGACGATGGTGGAGTTAACCGTTTTTTGAGATGCTGAAGAAATACTTATGGTTGCTAAAGGGGACGTCATTTTACCACGAATGAGACGAACTTTTGGGATTCACTAAATTGTAAGTAAATTTAAAGCACAGGAGATATGGAAAACCTTCGATGAAGATTTCCTTTTAATGCATGATAAATGGGAAGATTTTCCTGGTATTAGGTCATTCATCTCTCGTTTAATACCCTCAGATTACAAACTATTTCAGTTTTTTAAATAAAATTTTGGTGGGAATGATTTTAATCAAAAAAAAAAAACAGCTTTAGGAAGTATCAGAGGTGCAACGGACACGTAGTACTATGATGTTCGTCGGTAATAAAAAAGCTTAATCGCACTATTAAAAATACTTGAAGAGGCTTGGGGTATATGTGGAGAATTAGTTGTTCTTTACCTTACCTTTAAGTTGACGTGTTGGATGCCCCACATATGAACAAATAACAAACTTATGTGTCAGACTAAATAGTCATTTATTCCTGCCCTGGATTTCCAAGTAAAAAAGAATTAGAAACAATGTGCAGTAAATAGTTGGATGTATGGTTCGAAATTTTAGAACAGACATTTATACTTGTGCTCCTTGTTGATAGACTTTTCAAACGAAGCCGTTCATTATTTTTGAAGAATTTACCCTTTCTTTGTAAATATTTTTCAATCACCAGCAAATTTCATTCATCAATTTTTTATTGCTTGATACTATTTGACTACCTAATACTATTAAGTACTACGTGAGGAAGTGAATAGATCCTTCAACTTTTAAACTCTGTGTATATTATTAGGTCCGTTTACATTTCTTCAGTATTATTCAATTTTGAAACATTTTATCAAGTCAATAAAAAGCAGATGCAAAAATTGACTTATTGATGGCTGCCGCACTCTCCACATTGAGTTCCGTGAGAGACGCAAATTAGTGATACGGTAATGAAAGAGGAATTGCTAATCGTAAGTTATTATGGAACATGGCACAGTCGACACACGAAATTATCGATTAATCGGTGATAGTAGAGTACTAATTGGCACTTAACCATAGTGTGTACTTTCTATTTAAAGTTTAAAATAATGAAAGTTTGTAGTATTAAGTGATATACATTAACTGCATTAATAAATAAATTACTTGTAAAACAAGTAATAAAAATAGATAAAAAACAAATTGATTTATCCCTAAGCTATGTAGGCACATCTACAAAAGCGCGCCAAAGGTTGGACTGGTATGAAACTGATTATAGTATGATCGATAATGTTGTAACTTTTGACTTTTTCAAAACATTTTTTTGAATTTAAAACATTTACCTTATAGTTGTTGTTTTTGATTGATGTTTTAATGTTAGGCTTCGATCTTTTAAAATAAATTAGGGTAACTGTCGGACAAGCTTGCATGATTGATGTTTTATATTATAAATTATTGTAATATATTAAACTCTCAAATTTTCATAAATAACAAAATATGTTACAAGTTAATGAAACTTTGTCAATATTTCCCTAAACTATTTTTTTCCTGGATTTATAGGTTCTCGATAATTTTAGAGATGATTAAAAAAAAAGAAATTTGAAAACTTATGATTTATATCAATGAATTAT
>NW_020439053.1:1047246-1068136 GCF_000699045.2 Agrilus planipennis | reverse complement strand
AGAGACTCGAGTCTCTCAATTTTTCAGTTTTATTCATTCAGTCTCTCTGTGAGAGACTCGAATCTCTGAATTAACAATTTTATCGTTCGAGTCTCTCATACAGAGACTGTGAGAGATCCATAAAAACACCTAGGAAATAACTGAGAGACTGCTGAAAGACTGTAAGAGACGCTCTCAGAGACGCTGAAAGACTCTGAGAGATTGGAGAGAGACTGAAAATTTTTGTCTAGAAAACGTTTAGTTCCTAGAAATGAATATACTAATATTGCTTCAAATAGTTTCCGTTTAGTTCCGTTTAGTCTTACGTATTTGATCTTGGTCTTGTATATTCAGTCTTGGTTTTAGTCTTGGTCTTGTTTGTTCGGTCTCGGTCTTGGTCTCGCTTGTATAAAGACGGTTTGGTCTTGGTAATGGTCTTATAAAAATGCAAGACCAATACCAATTTTGCTCATCGCTAAAAAACAGTAGTAGTTGCTATAATCGAAATTTGATTGTTGATTCACATAGACGGCATTTTTCAAATTTAAAGACACAAATGGTTTGCAGAAGAACTGCAAAATAAAATGGTTATTTTAACAACTTTTGTAATTAACTTCTATTGGTACTGAATTTTTGTATACATGTTTCTATTTCCATGTGTATGTAAATTATCCACTTTAAACTTCCATTGCTGTAGGCACTTCAAAATATCCAACATGAAAGTTCTCGTTTTCATGCAAGGGATGTGACCTAAATATTATTCATATAAATAGAATGCACATTAGTGGTGCATGAGTAGTACTCGTATCGAATCGAATCGAATCGATTGTTACATTTTAGTGGAGTCGAAAGTTCGTTTTTTCGAATAATGGCTTTTTCGAATTATTCGTTTCAAATTATTATTAATTTTATTTGAATAATGTTTTTTCTCGAATGTTTTTATCATTTTATTATAAGCTTGAATTTATTCATGTTGATGAGGTCCAAAGAGATCAAAGTGGCGGTCCACTTAATTGATTGTCATTATTATCCTGAAAAGAAAAAACAAATAATTCGAAAAAAAAATATTTATAAGAATATTCAATTCAAAATTGGAATCGCATATTATTACGTATTCGATTTCCTTCGAATTACTCGTCATTGCCGTCATTTTGAATAATTGGCACAGCTTTAATGCACATGTATAAGTAACATAAAAAAACCAAAACGTAGTCATTATTTTAAGCAGAATAATTTGGCATGATAAATCCTTAACCTCGATTCGACGTGTTCCAATGACTGCCGGAGAACACTCTTGCAAATTGCAAATCAGATACGAACAGTTTCTACTGAATAAGGACCCAAGTAGATCAATCGAGGACACGACACAGAATACAAGTTACTAGTAACATGTAATGATTAGGCTAAAACATTCGATCAACTTTATCGTAGTACCTACCTACTTCCGAATAAACAAAAGGAAAAATAAATCATTGTAATAATGTTGTAAATAATTGTAAAGTTTGTATTCTAGAGTTCATCAAATTAAGCATAAATTGTCGATAAAGGTATATATGATGAGGATAACGTGGAAAAGGTTAGAAATGAAGAGGTATTAGAAAGAATAGAAGAACAGAGGACTCTATGGAAGTAGGACACCTTCTCAGACATGAAGGTCTAGTCAGAGACATATCAGAAGCAGAAACAGGAGTCAGGAGGGGTAGAAGAGTTGGACCTAGGTTAGATTACTGTTCGCAAATAGTTAAGGATGTGGGTTGTTTTAGTTTTAGGGAAATGCGAGGTTTATATCAGGATAGGAAAGAGTGGAGTCTTAGGACTGACGACGTTATGATGATGATGATAGGTACATATAGGTACTCTCAAAATCATTATTAGATATTCTATGAAGAGATGGCTTATTCCACCCCTCGGCCAGCAATTGAGTTAATCTGTTTTATTACTTTAACGGAGAGTGTCCAATAATAATAATTACTACTCATTACTACATGTGTTTTTTTTTAAATTTGGACCCCTTCTCCCTTGGTGAGATTTTGCTGAACTCCTCTCTCATTTGACCTCACGTAATTAATGGACTTCCTAGTATAGTATTGCGTATTTAGTAATTTGGATACCCCCTATTCCTCTTGGTGAGGTTTTTCCGGATTTCCCTTTGAAACTCACGTTCCCATACAGCAGTTGCGGTTACTATGAATACGCGTCGGTAGTCATCATCATTAACTCCATTATTCGATACTTCTGAAGTGCTCGTCTTCAAACGCTGGAACTTTTTTGCTGAATAATTTCGCCAAAATACACGTGCTATTATGGGGTGCGTTTTAGTCGTCTACGGGTGAGTTGTCGTCCCGCACTCTTTCTAATGAAAATGTTTTGCCGAGATCTTTAATTTAATATATCTAGCTACTTTTTAATGTATACATCGAAGACGCGATTGACATCATTAAAGACAGTACAACTGTAGGGGTAGATGTACAGGGGCAAAAGATTAGTATGCTTAGATTTTCAGATGATATAGCAGTATTAGCACCCAGCAAGGAGGAGTTAGAGATAGCTTTAAATAAAGTGGAAGTGGTATTGGCAAAACAGTATTGTACGAAAATAAATAAAAGTGAAACAAAAATACTGGTATGCAAGAGAAGAAAACGTAGGGAAAGAGTAAATATAAAGATAGGAGACGAAAAATTGGAAGTAGCCGATTTTAGGTATCTAGTAAGTCAGATAAGTCAGGACGGAAGGAGTAGTATGGATATAAAGCAGAGGATATCGCAGGGTCGAGTCACTTTTTATAAAAAAAAGTCACTTCTATGCTTGTGAACGATTACGAAAAAGATTGTTAAAGGTGTATGTTTGGAATAAGACGCTGTACAGATGCGAAACATGGACGGGGGGCGCTGTGGAAAAGAAAAGGTTACAAGCGCTCGAAATGTGGTGTTATTCGGGAATAATGAGGATACCATGGATAGAGAAGGTTAGAAATGAAGAAATATTAGAAAGAATAGGAGAACAGAGGACTTCCGTGTTTTCTTTTAGTATTTTCTCGTAGAACACGTCAAAGTAGTATTGAAAAAGTTAGGGTATTTGGTATTTCTTCATCTATGTATTGGGTACTATTTTTAACATTTGTAGCTTCGAGAAAAGAAACTGAAGTATAAACAAGGTAATGTGGCCAAGGATGTTCTGATAGAACAATAATGGATAACGTTTACTGCATGACGCTTAGAATTTCGTCAATTGTTTTCGCTACAATTTAGTGCGCTAGAAAATCCATTTTCTTTAGCAATTAGCAACTTTTAAGGCTCGATACTAAGATAACCAGATGTGTGTTGTAATACTTAACGGTAGCTAAACACACCAATATTTTCGCCAGGTAAGGCTTAAAATTTATCATTTCTTTTATTCGGTATTAAAAGTGTTATCAATTACATTTTTGGTGATAGGTACATATGATTTATGAATTTGTTTATCATTTTTGTTCTTGAAGAAAATTAGAAGGCAATGAGAACTTTAAAGGTAGTAAAATTTTCTCGTTTCACCACATTCTCGTTCTGAAATTAACATCCAGGGCCGGACTTACCTAGATGGTCGGGTGATAATCGCCACCGTGGCCACGTGACAGTGAGGATCAAACCAGTCAAATAAAATGGACCAGAGGGAAGAAATTAAAAAAAAAAAGATATCAGTTATCATGCACGTAAGCTTTATGTGGGAGAATTTTTTTTATAGTAGGAGTAAGGATCGTATTTTCGTTAAAATTTGTTGAAACTTGTTTTATTTTGTGTTGAAAGACATTTCACCAATAATTAGGAGAAAGCAGTTAATATCGCTGGTGGTGATTGTTAAGAATTGTAAAAACTACTGAAATTGTAATTTGTTGTCCTCATCATCATCATAAGGTCATCAGTCCTAAGACTGTACACGTACCTCCACTCTTTCCTATCCTGAGCTAAACTTCGCATTTCCCTAAAACTAGAACAGCCCACATCCTTAACTATTTGCGAACAGTAATCTAATCTAGGTCTACCTCTACCCCTCCTAACTCCTGTTTCTGCCTCTAATATGTCTCTGCATAGACCTTCATGCCTGAGAAGGTGTCCTACCAACCTATCTCGTCTATTTTTTATTGAGTTCCATAGAGTCCTCTGTTCTCCTATTCTTTCCAATACCTCTTCATTTCTAACCTGTTCTACCCACGATATCCTCATCATAATTTGTTGTCCTATTAATATTTTAAGTTGTAATTATTTTTTATATAAGAAATGCTAATTTGTGGAGTATAGGAGTTAAAAAGCTTCGATTATGAGGTTATGGGGTTTTAAATACGGTGGTAATAGGTTTTAAACGATTGGGTTATAGGATTATGAGATTTTAAATGAAGGGGTTATTTAGTAAGTTTAATTTTTTTTATAGTTATTGTGTTATCTGTTTGAAAGATAGAAATAATATTATCGTGTGCATTTCAACTATTGCACACAACAACTGAGTTCCAATTGGTCGATTTTAATTTAAAATAATCAACTAATAATTGATTAATCGGTTATTAATGGATTAATTCCATAATTCGCCCCGCCTGAGTGTTTTCCTAGCACTATTAGTTCCATCAATTTTATATGTTTACAAATTGCTCCGATATCAGTTTTAATTATCATAAAAGTAAGTTGTCTAAATCCAATAACATTCGCTGAAAAATGCATCATTTTTTGCTTTTTAAATTGTTTGTTCAAGATTATACAAACGTTTGTTAAGTTAGTATAGGTATAACATAGAACTTCAAATAGCGAATTGTGTAACAACTCGATGCGTATTTGGAAACAGGGCGTGATGTAAGCCTATTGTCTGAAGTTCTGCGTGGCCTACTTTTAATCGAAAAATCGAAGAAAAAATTCTGTGATCATTTAATGTTTTCATCAAAAGATGTTTGAAATAACTGAAAGCGTCTGTTTCATTGACATGGTTTCACTGAAATATAAAAAAAGACTGATTTAGCGTGAGTCGAATTAACGCACATCAAATAATTTGTTTTTTTCCTTTATTTCTTTTCATGTTTTCTTGTATTTCTGTGCAAATTTTAAGTTTATTATTTTTTCTCTTCTTTTTTGCTTATCAATGTCTTTTTTTAAACTTTCACTCTTTCCATACACTTCTGTCTTTTTCTAGTGCATGGTCGTCTATCATCTCCATTAAAAAATATTTTCTTTCTTTTTTCCGTCGTTCCCTTGTGATTTTCTTTTTTTCGGTTTGAATATTCGATAATTTATCCTTAACTTTTATATATTTTTTGAATAACATATTGTCTTCTGAATTTAACATTTTTTCCCGGCAGGGGTGTAACAACAGCAACAATTTTTCCCAAAGTAGTCCTTATGCTTATAGAAGCTTCGCTTGCTTTTTGTAACATAAAATTTTGACTCACACGCATTTCATTTTATTTCCCATTCTGTAATGAAAACATTTACGTGCAGAGCCAGTAATTTTAATAATAAAAGAACAAAAACAGTAGTGATGAGNTTTTAGCTGTGGATATAATAAGTGCTCTTAAGGTTGTTGACCCAAATTAAAAAAAAAAATGGAAAGTAACCTTGCAATACAAAAGAAAGGCAATTAATTATATTGTGGACATGTAATATACATAGGTACATTTCTTAATGATAACATTAAGATTATTTCGTACACTGAATAACTTTCAAAAATATTTCAGAATTGCTTGTTTTCATTTAATTTTTGATTGTGTTCCAATTTAATTTCAATTAATCAATCTAGACAACAATGTATCTTGTGTGAAACTTTTTGATTATCAGTCTTGCGTCAATTTAATTAGATATTTTATTATTTCGTTAGGTGCTCAACCGTTAAATATCATTTAGACCACCACGAAAATACTTATTACAATTTTATTGCATTCAGGAATGCTTACAAAAGGGAATTCCAATGTATACAGCGGAACCTCTTGGCCGATTTTAATTCTGATCGGGGTGGTACATTGTTAGATCAGAGGTAGGGAACTTGTGAAACGATTATAGTTTTTGTATAGTTTTATCAATTCCAGATGACTTAATGTTAGGGTCATGAATGTCCACTAGAGTTGCAACACTGTAGTTCTGTAATTCGTGTTATGTTTAGTAAATGGTAACACGTTATTTACCTAATTCTGTTAATTTTTTTAAAATGTTGTGATTTCTACCATTAAATGTTAATTAAAAAACAGAGATTTCTTAATGAAGGTCGCATAAGAAACTCACGGAGACCGCACGTTCCTTACCACTGTAACAGACCCTTATTTAGCATCTCGAAGATACCGGTTCAATTGTTATTTCTTCTGCCCTGGTTCAATTTTTTCCGACTATTTAGGAAAATGTTTGGTGGTTATTTCACAGGTGATGCTTCATTCTTTTATTGACTTCATTTTATCTTTTCTTCCCAGTCACTGCCTACTCGTTTACACAATTCCTGAAAGGAGACTTAAGACCACTAGCATTTGTAGCTGCTAGGATTGAAACACAAAACCTTTTTTTCCTGGTTTTACTATTTGGCGATAGTTCTTCTGCTGACCAGACATTACAGAGATTCTCCAAGTTTTAGCATTACAAACATTGGCATTGACAAAATGGATATAATTGTTCGGATAACTGATAGAAGCAAAAGGTGAAAGTTGTGTACTGTCGTTATGAATTTAATTAATAACATATTGTGTAAGTAGTGCTTAACCTTGCAAATTAAAGAGATTGCTTAATTAATTGTCAACATTATTTGAACTAACAAAACAGTAAGCGGTACATTATACACCATTTGGGCTAAAGTGGTCCTTATGCTTATAGAAGCTTCGCTTGCTTTTTGTAACATAAAATTTTGACTCACACGCATTTCATTTTATTTCCCATTCTGTAATGAAAACATTTACGTGCAGAGCCAGTAATTTTAATAATAAAAGAACAAAAACAGTAGTGATGAGCAAAGCAAGACCAATATTAAGACTGGGATAATCTTGGTTTTGCATATTTGGTCTTGGTTTTGGTTTTGTAAATATAGTCTAGGTTTTAGTTTTGGCTTTGCTTGTTTAATGATATTTCCATTTTTTTTATAATCCTTCTAAGCACAAATTTTTCTATATACCGACACAATCGTTGTCTTAAATGCTGAAATTTTCTATCATAAATGCAAACTTTTACAGAAAATAGTATTGATAGTTGTGAGAGTTATGAAAATTCGAGAACTTACTGTTCCTCCAATTCATAGATTTACCCTTCCTTCAATGCATAAGTTGACAACAAACGAACAGTGGTACAATTTCTTCTTTTTTTATTTAGTATTAAAATCTAGTAAAGCAAACTGAAAATTTCAAATACTACCCGAGATAATAATGCCAAAAAAACTGTTTAGCGTCTCTGAACGAGAGACTCAAGTCGCTCATAGAGAGATCCTTATTTCGTATCGAGTCTGATCGAGATACTCAAATCTCTCAATAAGTGGTACCTATCTCGATAGACAAGGTTAAAATTTTCTAAGTTCAACAGATCAGTTCAGAGATCCTAGCCTTTCTACGAGGGACTCGACTCTCTCAATTTTTGAGTTTTATTCATTCAGTCTCTCTGTGAGAGACTCGAATCTCTGAATTATCAATTTCATCGTTCGAGTCTCTCATACAGAGACTGTGAGAGATCCATAAAAACACCTAGGAAATAACTGAGAGACTGCTGAAAGACTGTAAGAGACGCTCTCAGAGACGCTGAAAGACTCTGAGAGATTGGAGAGAGACTGAAAATTTTTGTCTAGAAAACGTTTAGTTCCTAGAAATGAATATACTAATATTGCTTCAAATAGTTTCCGTTTAGTTCCGTTTAGTCTTACGTATTTGATCTTGGTCTTGTATATTCAGTCTTGGTTTTAGTCTTGGTCTTGTTTGTTCGGTCTCGGTCTTGGTCTCGCTTGTATAAAGACGGTTTGGTCTTGGTAATGGTCTTATAAAAATGCAAGACCAATACCAATTTTGCTCATCGCTAAAAAACAGTAGTAGTTGCTATAATCGAAATTTGATTGTTGATTCACATAGACGGCATTTTTCAAATTTAAAGACACAAATGGTTTGCAGAAGAACTGCAAAATAAAATGGTTATTTTAACAACTTTTGTAATTAACTTCTATTGGTACTGAATTTTTGTATACATGTTTCTATTTCCATGTGTATGTAAATTATCCACTTTAAACTTCCATTGCTGTAGGCACTTCAAAATATCCAACATGAAAGTTCTCGTTTTCATGCAAGGGATGTGACCTAAATATTATTCATATAAATAGAATGCACATTAGTGGTGCATGAGTAGTACTCGTATCGAATCGAATCGAATCGATTGTTACATTTTAGTGGAGTCGAAAGTTCGTTTTTTCGAATAATGGCTTTTTCGAATTATTCGTTTCAAATTATTATTAATTTTATTTGAATAATGTTTTTTCTCGAATGTTTTTATCATTTTATTATAAGCTTGAATTTATTCATGTTGATGAGGTCCAAAGAGATCAAAGTGGCGGTCCACTTAATTGATTGTCATTATTATCCTGAAAAGAAAAAACAAATAATTCGAAAAAAAAATATTTATAAGAATATTCAATTCAAAATTGGAATCGCATATTATTACGTATTCGATTTCCTTCGAATTACTCGTCATTGCCGTCATTTTGAATAATTGGCACAGCTTTAATGCACATGTATAAGTAACATAAAAAAACCAAAACGTAGTCATTATTTTAAGCAGAATAATTTGGCATGATAAATCCTTAACCTCGATTCGACGTGTTCCAATGACTGCCGGAGAACACTCTTGCAAATTGCAAATCAGATACGAACAGTTTCTACTGAATAAGGACCCAAGTAGATCAATCGAGGACACGACACAGAATACAAGTTACTAGTAACATGTAATGATTAGGCTAAAACATTCGATCAACTTTATCGTAGTACCTACCTACTTCCGAATAAACAAAAGGAAAAATAAATCATTGTAATAATGTTGTAAATAATTGTAAAGTTTGTATTCTAGAGTTCATCAAATTAAGCATAAATTGTCGATAAAGGTATATATGATGAGGATAACGTGGAAAAGGTTAGAAATGAAGAGGTATTAGAAAGAATAGAAGAACAGAGGACTCTATGGAAGTAGGACACCTTCTCAGACATGAAGGTCTAGTCAGAGACATATCAGAAGCAGAAACAGGAGTCAGGAGGGGTAGAAGAGTTGGACCTAGGTTAGATTACTGTTCGCAAATAGTTAAGGATGTGGGTTGTTTTAGTTTTAGGGAAATGCGAGGTTTATATCAGGATAGGAAAGAGTGGAGTCTTAGGACTGACGACGTTATGATGATGATGATAGGTACATATAGGTACTCTCAAAATCATTATTAGATATTCTATGAAGAGATGGCTTATTCCACCCCTCGGCCAGCAATTGAGTTAATCTGTTTTATTACTTTAACGGAGAGTGTCCAATAATAATAATTACTACTCATTACTACATGTGTTTTTTTTTAAATTTGGACCCCTTCTCCCTTGGTGAGATTTTGCTGAACTCCTCTCTCATTTGACCTCACGTAATTAATGGACTTCCTAGTATAGTATTGCGTATTTAGTAATTTGGATACCCCCTATTCCTCTTGGTGAGGTTTTTCCGGATTTCCCTTTGAAACTCACGTTCCCATACAGCAGTTGCGGTTACTATGAATACGCGTCGGTAGTCATCATCATTAACTCCATTATTCGATACTTCTGAAGTGCTCGTCTTCAAACGCTGGAACTTTTTTGCTGAATAATTTCGCCAAAATACACGTGCTATTATGGGGTGCGTTTTAGTCGTCTACGGGTGAGTTGTCGTCCCGCACTCTTTCTAATGAAAATGTTTTGCCGAGATCTTTAATTTAATATATCTAGCTACTTTTTAATGTATACATCGAAGACGCGATTGACATCATTAAAGACAGTACAACTGTAGGGGTAGATGTACAGGGGCAAAAGATTAGTATGCTTAGATTTTCAGATGATATAGCAGTATTAGCACCCAGCAAGGAGGAGTTAGAGATAGCTTTAAATAAAGTGGAAGTGGTATTGGCAAAACAGTATTGTACGAAAATAAATAAAAGTGAAACAAAAATACTGGTATGCAAGAGAAGAAAACGTAGGGAAAGAGTAAATATAAAGATAGGAGACGAAAAATTGGAAGTAGCCGATTTTAGGTATCTAGTAAGTCAGATAAGTCAGGACGGAAGGAGTAGTATGGATATAAAGCAGAGGATATCGCAGGGTCGAGTCACTTTTTATAAAAAAAAGTCACTTCTATGCTTGTGAACGATTACGAAAAAGATTGTTAAAGGTGTATGTTTGGAATAAGACGCTGTACAGATGCGAAACATGGACGGGGGGCGCTGTGGAAAAGAAAAGGTTACAAGCGCTCGAAATGTGGTGTTATTCGGGAATAATGAGGATACCATGGATAGAGAAGGTTAGAAATGAAGAAATATTAGAAAGAATAGGAGAACAGAGGACTTCCGTGTTTTCTTTTAGTATTTTCTCGTAGAACACGTCAAAGTAGTATTGAAAAAGTTAGGGTATTTGGTATTTCTTCATCTATGTATTGGGTACTATTTTTAACATTTGTAGCTTCGAGAAAAGAAACTGAAGTATAAACAAGGTAATGTGGCCAAGGATGTTCTGATAGAACAATAATGGATAACGTTTACTGCATGACGCTTAGAATTTCGTCAATTGTTTTCGCTACAATTTAGTGCGCTAGAAAATCCATTTTCTTTAGCAATTAGCAACTTTTAAGGCTCGATACTAAGATAACCAGATGTGTGTTGTAATACTTAACGGTAGCTAAACACACCAATATTTTCGCCAGGTAAGGCTTAAAATTTATCATTTCTTTTATTCGGTATTAAAAGTGTTATCAATTACATTTTTGGTGATAGGTACATATGATTTATGAATTTGTTTATCATTTTTGTTCTTGAAGAAAATTAGAAGGCAATGAGAACTTTAAAGGTAGTAAAATTTTCTCGTTTCACCACATTCTCGTTCTGAAATTAACATCCAGGGCCGGACTTACCTAGATGGTCGGGTGATAATCGCCACCGTGGCCACGTGACAGTGAGGATCAAACCAGTCAAATAAAATGGACCAGAGGGAAGAAATTAAAAAAAAAAAGATATCAGTTATCATGCACGTAAGCTTTATGTGGGAGAATTTTTTTTATAGTAGGAGTAAGGATCGTATTTTCGTTAAAATTTGTTGAAACTTGTTTTATTTTGTGTTGAAAGACATTTCACCAATAATTAGGAGAAAGCAGTTAATATCGCTGGTGGTGATTGTTAAGAATTGTAAAAACTACTGAAATTGTAATTTGTTGTCCTCATCATCATCATAAGGTCATCAGTCCTAAGACTGTACACGTACCTCCACTCTTTCCTATCCTGAGCTAAACTTCGCATTTCCCTAAAACTAGAACAGCCCACATCCTTAACTATTTGCGAACAGTAATCTAATCTAGGTCTACCTCTACCCCTCCTAACTCCTGTTTCTGC
This sequence comes from Agrilus planipennis, assembly GCF_000699045.2. NCBI lineage: Eukaryota > Metazoa > Arthropoda > Insecta > Coleoptera > Buprestidae > Agrilus > Agrilus planipennis. The sequence continues at coordinate 1,056,598 of NW_020439053.1, read as the reverse complement.
CTCTAATATGTCTCTGACTAGACCTTCATGCCTGAGAAGGTGTCCTACCAACCTATCTCGCCTATTTTTTATTGACTTCCATAGAGTCCTCTGTTCTCCTATTCTTTCCAATACCTCTTCATTTCTAACCTGTTCTACCCACGATATCCTCATCATAATTTGTTGTCCTATTAATATTTTAAGTTGTAATTATTTTTTATATAAGAAATGCTAATTTGTGGAGTATAGGAGTTAAAAAGCTTCGATTATGAGGTTATGGGGTTTTAAATACGGTGGTAATAGGTTTTAAACGATTGGGTTATAGGATTATGAGATTTTAAATGAAGGGGTTATTTAGTAAGTTTAATTTTTTTTATAGTTATTGTGTTATCTGTTTGAAAGATAGAAATAATATTATCGTGTGCATTTCAACTATTGCACACAACAACTGAGTTCCAATTGGTCGATTTTAATTTAAAATAATCAACTAATAATTGATTAATCGGTTATTAATGGATTAATTCCATAATTCGCCCCGCCTGAGTGTTTTCCTAGCACTATTAGTTCCATCAATTTTATATGTTTACAAATTGCTCCGATATCAGTTTTAATTATCATAAAAGTAAGTTGTCTAAATCCAATAACATTCGCTGAAAAATGCATCATTTTTTGCTTTTTAAATTGTTTGTTCAAGATTATACAAACGTTTGTTAAGTTAGTATAGGTATAACATAGAACTTCAAATAGCGAATTGTGTAACAACTCGATGCGTATTTGGAAACAGGGCGTGATGTAAGCCTATTGTCTGAAGTTCTGCGTGGCCTACTTTTAATCGAAAAATCGAAGAAAAAATTCTGTGATCATTTAATGTTTTCATCAAAAGATGTTTGAAATAACTGAAAGCGTCTGTTTCATTGACATGGTTTCACTGAAATATAAAAAAAGACTGATTTAGCGTGAGTCGAATTAACGCACATCAAATAATTTGTTTTTTTCCTTTATTTCTTTTCATGTTTTCTTGTATTTCTGTGCAAATTTTAAGTTTATTATTTTTTCTCTTCTTTTTTGCTTATCAATGTCTTTTTTTAAACTTTCACTCTTTCCATACACTTCTGTCTTTTTCTAGTGCATGGTCGTCTATCATCTCCATTAAAAAATATTTTCTTTCTTTTTTCCGTCGTTCCCTTGTGATTTTCTTTTTTTCGGTTTGAATATTCGATAATTTATCCTTAACTTTTATATATTTTTTGAATAACATATTGTCTTCTGAATTTAACATTTTTTCCCGGCAGGGGTGTAACAACAGCAACAATTTTTCCCTCATTAATTTGAGGTAGCGTGTAGTGGGTAAAAAATTCAGAAATGAATTTTCAGAATAATATTTCACAATAACATATTACTGATTGATTACTGTGGGTACACTCTCTACCAATGTCCCGAATAAGAACATTCTTATTTAAACTTTTTTTGAGGTTTCTTTCTTGTATTCCTATTATTCCTATTCGCCATACCGTTTCCATTAACCCTATTGCTCTTTCTCAGTGTTTTGTGTTCATCTACTCCATTATTTTTGTGCAGTACGAATCGTAGGTAGCTATATTGCTATATATACACATATATATGTGTGCCCTATTCAAAAAAGGTTTTTTTTATAACTAATTGTAAATACAACTTTTGTTTCTGGTCCAAAACCTTGCGTATTGTTATGTGGATTTGAAGTCAATATTTATTTTATTTTAGAAGTTAGTAGTCTTTTAGAGCGTTAATGAGAAACAATGTGTGATTAAGAATAAGTGTATAATACTATTGTACTTATCTAAACAATGGACATTTAAAAAAAATAATGGATAACTTATGTCTAGTTTTCTATTAACTTTCTTTCATGTTTTGCCAAACAATTCTGTTAACGGACAGACAGACACACAAGTGATCCGTTTTTCATTCGGACGTACGGAACCGACCCCTAATCTGAGAACCAACTTAACATTCTAGTTGAAAAAAAAAACATGTTTCAAGCTGCAAATGTAAATCTGTACGCACAATATCGTTTTGTTGAAATATTTACCACGTTATGTTCAGACCATAAACTTTTTATTAATTTTTTTGTAATCTATAAGTAAAGAACTATTTTTTGATTTTTTTCAAAATTTTAGGTTCAGTAGTTTAGGTGATAAAGGGTCATCATCTATTTTCTTAAATTACTTTAAAACTATTTTAAAATTATAAGAAAAAAATATACTTAAGACCCTTACAACAAGCTCCTTCACTTGATATGTCGCACGGTACAGTTTGCAAAACGTTTTTTTTTTTTAATTCCCTATTGACCCTTCAAAAATGACCCCCAGTTGAAAATTAGTTTATTTACGTTATGCGTCCGTGTTTGGGATAGAAATTCATATGTGTACCAAATTTAAACTTACCTATCGGTCCGGTAGATTTCGGAGCAAATAGACTGTGACAGACGGACAGACAGGCACACGGATAACTCGTGTTCCGTTTTTTATTCGGACGCACGAAACCCTAAAAATGTCTCTTTGATTTTTGTAGGTATTGTATAAACTCAATAAATAATCAAAATTTCTTATATCTTGCTGAATACAAAAAGTGTTCTATGTGCTGTGTTTTAGTTCAAAGTAATCGTCCCTCATTTTGATAATTTTGTCCTTCCATTGTTCTATTTCTGAACAAAGGCAATAATGAGGGCACATGTAGGTGTATTAAAACAGCACGCTTAACGAACTATATTGTTTTCTCCTTGCAAAATAGATACACAAAATGTACATAGTTACAACATATTTACTTATATATATTACGATTTACGATACAAATACATGGTAGGGTATGTAAAAGGAAGGCCGATAATGAGGATAAACGAAAAGGATTACGTATTATATATGTATATTTTTCAAGGAATAGTTATCAGCCAGTTGTAACGAGAATTGTGAATTCGTATCCGACTATAATTTTCAGTTTTGGGAGGTCAGCCAGTGGTTCAGTGAGGTTAGCTACACTGGCTAGTGTGGACCCCTTGCGATTTAAAAAAATTTAGGAGAATCATCGACTTACTAGCAGATAATCACAAGTTTGTTTTTGAAGTGCGGCGGAAAAGAAAAGGTTAGAAGCGTTCGAAATGTGGTGTTATAGGCGGATGATGAGGATATCGTGGGTAGAAAAGGTTACAAATAAAGAGGTGTTGGACAGAATAGGAGAACAGAGGACTCTATGGAAGTCAATAAAAAATAGGCGAGATAGGTTGGTAGGACACCTTCTCAGGTATGAACGTCTAGTCAGAGACATATTAGAGGCAGAAACAGGAGCTAGGAGGGGTATAGGGAGACTTAGATTAGATTACTGTTCGCAAATAGTTAAGGTGGGCTGTTCTAGTTTTAGGGAAATGCGAAGTTTATCTCAGGATAGGAAAGAGTGGAGGTACGTGTCCAACCAGTCTTAGGACTGACGACCTTATGATGATGATGATGAATTCTCATATTTGATGTTTCTCCAGAAAGGACGTCCACCGGTATGACGGGAGGGGATCATCGAATTTGACCATGTCGTACACTGGGGGAGGGAGATAGGACTATTGTGACGTCCTCAAATAACCGTGTGTTAAGAAAATTGTATCAGCAAATACTGCTATATTCTATTATAAAAATATAATAAATTTTAAATATTCCGTGCGTAAATGTATGTTCCACGTCATTTGTTTATTAAGAAAAAAAACCGAGACAAGTGGCCTTGCGAGACGAATGTGCTTGAATATTTTTTTTTTCAAAATTAGGAGGGAGAGGTTTGCAATTTGTGACGTCTATATAAATGGGAGTCGTCAAAAGATGACCTTGTGTGACCGCAGATGAGGGGGGAATGAAAATGTCCAAAAACAGTAGACGTCCTTTATGGAGCATCCCTAAGGCAGATGGTAGAATTGCCTACTTCCTTATAATGTAATATATGTTAGGTTTGTGTCATATAATGTTTATGGAAAACTCATAAGACGTAGCTCACTTCAAGATCTCTGATACATTTTGTGATGGTCCCCTATCGGCATGGCACTCATTTGTCAGATCAGGTTCACACCCTAAATTAGGTATCCCCCAATATATCCTTATCGGGTAAAAATTAAATGAGAATTTTTGTTTTGAGTGTAATAGAATCCGCTTATAATGATATCTAAGGGAATTGACAAACACGTCATACTAAGCGGGCGTTATACAAAGCATAGTCTTAGAAAATAAATAATTTCCTATTTTGGTTAGTTATTTAGTTTAATAAAGAGAAAAACTACAAATTGTGTATATGTATTAACAGAAAAAGAAAAAGAACGATAAATTGTAATATCAATATACATAAGAAGGGTCAGAAAAGTGAGCGAAAATATTATTATTTATCATTTGGGTCACTATAGCCGGATATGATTTCTTGAGAATCAGTCATAATAAACGATATGTCATTCATTTTAAACAGAGTCATTATATCCAAACTTTCCTATAGAACATTTAATACGAAAACCAAACTTAACACTACACTTATTTCATATTAAGCGGTTGGTCAATATAGGCGGAGTCATAATAAACGAATTCCACTATATATGTTAAAAGTTAGGTTTTCAATTTAATTTTCAAAAATGGAATATGCATGTCCATATCCATGTGTTATGCAGTAATGTAAAAAAGAACGAGTAGCACATCTTTGATTTTTGGTTCATTTCCACATGTTGTAACTCTTGGTTCATCTGTCTCTTTCATTCTTTACTTTCTGATTTAAATAGAAAATATAATTTTTAAATAATTCAAATGAGTTACGTTGTAAATACATTTTCTAGAAAAAATAAAGATACAAAAGTATTTATTCACAAAAGGAGACATTTCTGTTGCGTTTTGTAGATATTTTATTTGCTTTTATTGAATCTGAGCTTTGTACTGTACATTTACTTGCCATTCGATGATTGATCGGATTGCAATTTAAATGTAAGCATTCAGAAGCATTTACTCAATGCCGCTTAATTTTATATGTCATTGCAATTTCATGTATTCCTGCCGCTACTCCCAATCCCGGCAGTAAACAACGTTATCCTAAAGAGTAAATCGTGTGGTTTACAATTATTCTACAAAAATCTATTGAAAAATATTTTAATGAATAAAAGAACACATGTAAGTATGTATGATATATTTATGTATGTACATGGTGGTACCTATTCAGTAATTATTTATGAGCCTGTTGGAATAATATTTACGAGAAGAAGAAAAGCGAAAGTCTTTGACTTCGTATTGTAAATCTTCGTTTCTCATTACAAAGTTCTGCACGTACGAGTACTCACTGCTTGGAAAATGTGACGCTTGCCTGAGTCGCGCTGGTTCAAAAAAAAGGACTATTTATTTAACAGACTTTAAGCATTACTCTTGACTGTTCGTTGATTTTCAACCGGTTTGTCATCCTTTTGATCTTAGTCAAGTGGAATACCTGCAATGAAATCGAGAGTAGTTTCGAGAATGGTTCTTTACGAGTAAACTCATTCATCATCATCATAAGGTTGTCAGGCCTAAGATTGGTTGACACGCACCTCCACTCCTTCCTATCCTGAGCTAATCTTCGCATTTCCTCAAAACTAGAAAAAAAAAAAAAAACTTTTGGGTGTTTCATTCCCACCAGCAAGTAATGCTGGTGGGCGGGCAGTCCCTCCGGACTATGCCGAAAGGTAGGGCGGAAGGCCCTCTTCAGCCTGCTTTCAGGAATCGTGGGAATGGGTGGGTGGTGGTTCGGGTGAGAAAGATGAGACGGACGAAATGAAGACAGAAGAGAGTGAAAGATTATCTGTGGAATATTACTGCCTCAGCATTTGCCTAAGTGGTCCAAGGAAACCACAGAAAAACTTGGACCAAGGCAGACGGACCCGGAATCGAACCGGCGTCCTTCCGAATGCTAAGCAATGGTCTAAACCTCTGGGCCATGCCGCTCGGTTCAAAACTAGAACATCGCACATCCTTAACTATTTCCGAACAGTAATCTAATCTAGGCCTATCTCTACTCCTCTTAATTCCTATTTCTGCCTCTAATATATCTCTGACCAGACCTTCATGCTTGAGAAAATGTCCTACCAACCTATCTCGCTTATTTCTTATTGACTTCCATAGGGTCCTCTGTTCTTCTTCTTTGTTATACCTTTTCATTTTTAACCTTTTCTATACACGGTACATTTATCATTCTCCTGTAACACTACATTTCGAACACTTCTAACCTTTTCCTTTCCGCCGCGCACCCAGTCCATGTTTCGCACCCGTACAGCGCTGCGCTCCAAAAACATACCTTTAACAATTTTTTTCGAATTTCTAAATTAATTGTTCACGACTTCTTTTTATTGAAGGCGACTCGACCCTGTGCTATCCTCTGCTTTATATCCCTATTACTCATTTCGTCCTGACTTATCTGACTTCCTAGATCACTTCTAATCTTTCGTCTCCTATCTTTACATTCGTTCTTTCATTAGGAATTGTATAATAAATATGCCTACCATATTTACAGGGTGGTCTACTTAACTAAAAAAGACAGGGATTGTAGGGGGTTTTATGAAAATGAATGCGCATGTTTTTTTAATTTACATGAAAGGTGTCTACTTCACATTGATATGATATAATAAGTTATCAATAAAGCATAAATAGTACAATAAGTTGACTGAAATTCGATATATTCTTTGAAAATATTGTCCTAGAAACTTGTAGGAAAGTGTGAGTTGCTACTATCGCGAGCAATTAGTTTGAGAGTTGGGCAGGAGATGTCAACTTTATCCAGAATAAGTACGAATTTTACGATAACTACTTCGGATAAGGGGTGGGATTGTGTTTCTAAACAAATGAAGACAAGGGATGACGAATAGGAATGAAGTAGATAAAAGCGCCCCTAAATGTCATTTTGCTCAATGAGAATACATATTTTTGACAAGATCAATGGAAATATAGGGAAATACTCCTGAAACTGATAAAGCTCTTAGGTTTTTATATTTCGCCTGACGTTTTCTGCAATAACATTTGCTTATCCCCTCGCCTTACTTGCCACCCCTTCTGTTATTTTTATTTTAATTATAAATTATACTTGAGATTATACTTAACTAAGTTTAAGTTTTTGTAGTGATTTTGATAGGATATGTGCCTACATAAGTATATACTTTTCTGATAGGATTATTTAATGGTACTAGGGGCAGAATTACGAATATATTTTGGTGATATTTTGATTTTTAGTGTTACCTATCAATATTCCACTCAAAACGATTAGAATAGATTGACAATATTGCGGTTGTTTTCTTTTATAATATAGATAAAGAGCTTTTCTAGATCATTATTGGTTTTTACTGCGCCATTTGTAGTATTTTCTAAAACGCACTGTTCAGACAGCAGGTAAAAGTTGGTCTGTGTTCTGTCGGAGCTGCCTGCGACGCGCTGATGAGATCCAAAAAGATCGAAATCGCGATCCGCGTCTGGCAGTTTCGACAGAATATAGACCACTTCGAATTACTTTATTTGGTTTTTAAGTTGAAATAGAAAATTTTTATCTACATCAACCTTAGTTCTAATGCCGCAAAAAGTTATTGCGAGCAGCCAGATCAGACAAAAACAGTGGATGGCGAATCAATTAGTAGGATAATTGGTGTAATTTCACCATTGTAATTGCTATGGTAAATTTTGGTGTACAATCGTTCTATTATTTTGTATTTGATGACGAATTTTATTGGCTGTAAAGAAGGTACATTATATTATATATATTTCGTTGAAATGCAGGTATTATAACTACTAGTATGTGTATACGTAACTAATAATAACCTTGTATTAATGATCTCTTTACTGTACAAGTACACTTGGCATGCAATATGCTTCAAAAATAAACTGAATAATTACTAAAATTATCCCTGATTAAACAATTAAACTTCGGCAAGTTGATGTAATTAAATTTTTAATGAGCTCGTTGCGTTCGTTCTCCTCTTTAAGTAGACTTTGATGTTAAAATTTAATTAGTAGGATAGTCGAAAGGTTCGTCTTTTTTTCTCTTTTAAATCGATATTGACAATAACGAGCGGAGGTACAAAAGAGATTTATGAACTTCTTCCGCTCTCGTGAGATTCGAATTCATCTCTATTATTAATCGGCGTATGGTTTCCGCGTCGTCTCTGTATAATCACCACTTGAATTCATGCTAATCTGTCTAACGTAAGTAGGTTCAAATTTCATATAATGCAGATACTTTGTTGCAATTAAAATATCGTATTTACTTGAAAGAAAATGACTAGGTAGGTACTCGAGGTCCTCGTAAATTCAATTCTGAGTAAAGAAATAATTATTTTTTAATGCCAACAAAAAACAAACTATGAAAAATTTGAGATAGAATAAGCAGAGTGTAGCTAGAAACTACATTTGACAAACCGGATAAAAATTTAAATTGAAACACAGTAGAATCCGCTTATAATGACATTGAAGGGAAATGACAAACACGTCATACTAAGCGGGCGTCATACAATGCATAGTCTTAGAAAATAAACAACTTTCTATTTTGGTTAGTTATTTAGTTTAATAGAGAGAAAAACTACAAATTGTATATATTTATTAACAGAAAAAGAAAAAGAACGATAAATTGTAATATCAATATACATAAGAAGGGTCAGAAAAGTGAGCGAAAATATTATTATTTATCATTTGGGTCACTATAGCCGGATATGATTTCTTGAGAATCAGTCATAATAAACGATATATCATTTTAAACGGAGTCATTATATCCAAACTTTCCTATAAAGAATTTAATATGAAAACCAAAGTTAACATTGAAATGACTTCATATTAAGCGGTTGGTCAATATAGGCGGAGTCATAATAAACGAATTCCACTGTACAACGAACACACCAAAAATAAAAATAAATTGAATTGCAGAGAAAATTTACTTGAAAAGGGCCACACATTAGCTGCAGGCGATTCACATAAAATATTAATATATTTGCAACAAATAGAAAAAATTGGATTTAAGTAGTTGAGTTATTAGAAATTGAAAAAAATGCAGCAGTAGCATACCTAAAGAAAAATGTTTTAATGTCTAACTTCTTTTGATTAGTAAGGTTGCTTAAAATTTTTGTATCCACATCGCTTCTATGCAATTACCAGATGATCGTTTCAATTGACAAGTATTTTTATAATTGTTTATCCTTAAAGAAATAATATGTATTTATTGATATTTACGGGGGACTATTTATACTAACTAGATTAATTGAATTTACATTAACATATATATTTTCATGAAGTGTTGATAATTCATAGTTCATAACATATAAATAATAGATAGATGTAATTATGTATATTATTATTAAATGTTCAAATCTCTGCTATCTTCGTCAAGATCA
>NW_020439053.1:1042588-1046022 GCF_000699045.2 Agrilus planipennis | reverse complement strand
CTAGCAAGGAGATCGGGCTGAAACTATAGCTACAAGCTATCCAAGGATGGTACTATAGAATGTCACCTCAAGGTAGGCCTAGTGGCGTCATCTCTTGGTTAGGCCGGAAACTTATCAATCCACCCTCGTATGTCTATGCAAACAACAGTAACGTAGCCCCAGTGGGGTTTTGGAGCTTGATCAATTTAAATTCCCTCCACCAACACGAATTTTTTTTTATTTATGTTGCAGTCTGTGGAGTGCCAGGAACAATTGCTGTCGGGTGCAGACAGCGCAGTAGAAACAGCAAGCAATATGTTATAAAGTTAACATTAACGTTTTATAATAACTAACAATTGTAAATGTACAGTTATCATCGTAAATTCACGGACACATAGGTTAGGTTAGGTTAGTACAATAAATTTTAATAATCTATAGGCATTTTTTAGTTTTATTTTACATACCTAATTAGCAGTTTTAGCATTTTTTTTACGTTGACCCACTCCTCTTTTACAAATCCTCGTTACGCCACTGCAGCTTGAATTATTTTCCTTACTAGTAAACTAAATTTTATTGTTCATAGTTTTATTCTGGATTCTCATCATTTGAACTAAGAGTCAGCTATTAGAAACTAATAACTGCACTCCCTTACAACAAAGATAATATATTCTTCACACAAGCTGTAATAAAAACACCGTAAGCTTTCATTTGTTCGCACGTTAGGTATGTAGTACCTAATAAATAATTTAGGATTTTCATTGCTTTGCTTGACACCTACTACACCCGTAAATAGACATCCACATTATTGTTTCTCAGCACATTCGCATTTATTATGTATGTAATATGTACATACTTATGTGGGTACGTCAAAATAAATCACCCTGTATATACTGAGTGATTTCTTGTTACTGTCCAATTGTCCAATATGTATATAATATCTAGGTAAGGGGCTAAAAAGAACGAATGCAAATTGTATTTTTAATAAGATCTTTACGGAGGTGTTACAATTTGTTGAGTATATCTTTAAAACAGTTAGTTTAAAATCTCATGAGTGTGACTGATCTAATTGGATTCGTATTCTACATTACGAATAGATTGCTCGTAGATTATGCTATAAAGCATTGCATAAACGACCGTATTTATTTTAATTGCGTTGACTTATAAGTTTCATCATGAGATACGAGTATTTGTTATTAATTCCAACTTGATACGAGGGGTCGTTTCTAAGTTCGTGGAATGGGGGTAAGAAGTGGAAATAAAAGTATGACTTTATTTTTACTTTTTAATATATTCATCTGCTTCCCTTATACATTTTTCCGGTGTTTCAATTAAATTACGTATACCTTCGAAAAAAAAAAATGTTTTGTCTTTGTCTAAAAAATACGTCTAAACTGCATCCTTCACTTCATCGTTGCTTGAAAATTTCTTCCTACGAAGACTTTTTTCAAGTTTTGAGGTAATAATTGCTGGGAGCTAGGTCAGGACTGTAGGGTGGGTGGTCAAAAGACCACCTTCTGCAGGGAAGCCATCGCAACACGGCACTTATGAACAGGCACGTTGTCGTACAGAAGAAGGACACCTTTGTTCAATTTTCCTTTTCTTTTTTCTTTGACTGCTTTCTTTAACCGCTCTATGATTTAAGCATAATATTCTCTGGTTATGGAGACACCTGTATCTTTATAATCGATCAAAGTCTCAAAAGACTGTCGCCTTGATTTTTCTAGCCGACTGTGACACTTTAAAACTTTTTGGGTGGTGCTGTACCTTTTTTGGGTTACAGCATAGAGTCCTGTTTGGACTCAGGTTGATAATGATGAACCCAAGTTTCGTCCCAGTAACAATTCGTTAATTTGCGTTAACTTTAGTTATACCAAGAAGATCGTGAAGGATTTTAAAAAAAGTTGTTTCTGATACTCCTACCATTTCTGCGAACTGTTTCTTCTTAAGTCGGGCATTTTCCAGTACTGATTTCTTGAACTTTTGAAATGATTTCTGGAGTGGTCACCTCGATCGTAATACCTAGACCTAGAACTGCTTTTTTATTTAACATATTCGTTTTTCGTAGGGTACACTCTGTATCTTATTCACCACCATTATTTGATTAATCTTAACGTGTGTGCCTGTGATCGTTAAGCTATCTTATGAATCACCCTGTATATGTAGACATCGTGGGCTCAGTTGTTGCTATTAATATGTTATTATACTAATCGCGATGCGACGTTAGAGTTTAACATAAAATTGGCATAATTCATACATAACTATTATATAAATCATCCGCTAGTTCAAGTAATTTAGTGAGACGTTGACCTAAGGAAATTACTGTACATTATTTCGTTGGCTATACGTATTTTGTTACGAAAAAAGGCGACGCACTCTTAATAAGTGAAGAGCGTTTTTTTTTAAGCAAATAAAAGTAAAACTGAGTTAGTTTTCCAGTAATTATATTTATCCATGTTAAGTACCAGGAAGTAATTAAATACTTTTTTGCTAGAGATGTCTTTAATGCAGTCTTACGCTAGTTTTATTACCTAGCATAGATATAAGCATTTAAAAATAAGTCTCTTAAAAATTATTTTAATTGCCTATACTACAATGGTAACTGAAAAATAATCTGAAAATGAGTAGTTTTACTTAAAGTTATTTGCATCTATAATATTAATGTATTTTATTAGTTTACATTGTAAGTACATGTTTCACAATGCATTTGAGAAATTCCGTGATGTTCAATGATAGTAGAAGGATGAACGATTAACAGCTGTGTCTTCAATCTCTTTTTTTCTTCACTCTTTCTTTTATGAAGTCACAACAAATAATAGATTGTAGATAGAGTAGTGGCTCCTTCCTCTCTATATCTTGTAACGCATTTCCGTCGCATGAAATTTAGTATTGAACAAAATTGGACTGCTTCTTTTTTCGGTTTTGTCACTTCCAGGTACCGAATACCGAACCGCCGGTTATCGGATCCAAACCGGATCGTCTTCCCTCTACGTTATAGTTTACAACTATACAATTAAATAACAAACATCAAACAAAGGTAAATAATTAAGGTGATACGGAAGAACCCCAACAAGTTAGAATGGTTCACAACTTGACTAGGTTTATTTCATTTTGAGTGTAGAGATGCTGGACGGTTCTTTGAGGAATTACGAAATGTTGTCGCGGTCCTGTCCTTCCTTTCGTTTGTTTTTATTTTCGAAGTTCGAAACCTATGTGAAGAAACGTTTTCCGCGACTAACAGGTTTCAACCACGTCTGTTTGAAAATATCTTCGAAAACAGTTATAAAAAGCGTAATGCATAATATTCCTTCGGTTTAGAGTGTATATTCTCCTTCAGAATCCTCGATTGCCCTTTTCGTATATTATAGCATTCCCACCTGCATTTCAGTACTTGCTAATGACTTAAAATTAGACGTTTTCTTTGCTATTGGTTTTATTTCTGCAAACATATATATATA
>NW_020439053.1:1013382-1042558 GCF_000699045.2 Agrilus planipennis | reverse complement strand
TATATATATATATATCTATATCATAATGTTTAAATGATATCTGAGAATAATTTTCCGGGCTCGATAATGGTCGTGGGCACGGAATCCTTCTTCTTAGGTGCATCTAGGTTAGAGTTGTCGGCAACTAAGGGAGAATCCTTTGGGATTATTGCTGGATCAAACGCGTGGTCTTAGTTCTTCTTTATAGCGGTCAAACTGCACCGAAAACGTTGGAGAAGTAACTTCAGCCGAAATCAAAGATCAAAGAGATTGGCCTAGGTTAGATTACTGTTCGCAAATAGTTAAGGATGTGGGTTTTTCTAGTTTTAGGGAAATGCGAAGTTTAGCTCAGGATAGGAAAGAGTGGAGGTACGTGTCCAACCAGTCTTAGGACTGCCGACCTTATGATGATGAAAGAAAAGAGAAATTTTAAAAACTTAGAGCCGTTTCGTTATCGGTATAGTGTCGTATAAATAGGTCGATCCATTGTTACTGGATTTAAAGGTTTTCAGACATCCTAAGTAAATAAGAATGTACAACTGGAAAGGCAGAAATATGTACAATGAAATTAAAAATTCCAATCTAAAGTTTATTCAATTTTAACGGTCTTTGTAAATTGGAGATTACAAAAATGAAATATCTACCGTTTTATGTAAATACTGTTTTATCTCGGTTTTATCCGTTGTATTTATCTTTTAATTAACAGTATATTTACGTAAAATATTTGATCCACAATTTATCGAATTGTAAAAGGTGTTTTCAGAATAAAATAAGAATGATTCTTGTCACAATTTACCACAGGCGGAAAGTATTAAATGATTCGTAACAGTTTTTACAACTTCCTGTTTGAAAATGAGTAATAATGCATAACGAACAATAACAATTTTTTTTACAACAATCATTTTCTCTAACGCATTTTAAAAGCAGTTACGTAATGTTGGAATGAAGTCCTCACTATTAGAGGGAATGGCTCAAATTAATTAAGAGATCCTTGTGTTTTAAGTGACAATGTCACAACATTAACGCTCGTTATCCGCTTGAATTATACTTTTTTAAAAAAGAAGGTATTTTAATGCTTTTTATTCCTTCTTATGAGACAATGACACCTTATGAAAATGTCAAGATCAAGAATCTTCTAAATGTTTGACGTTAAAAAATTATCCAGGAGCACTATACTTATCATTTAAAATTATATTGTTGTTAATTTGAAAATATTAAAGATAAACCAGTTGGATCAGTTTAATAAATTAGATGTTCGTATTTACATGCTAAATGTAGATATGAAAGGTATCTAGAATTGAGTTTCTTGATGTTCAGTTCTTTAAAAATTAAGAATCAGAATATGGTTAAGGTTTTCCTTATTAAATTCTAAGTCAAGACAGCCTTCCAGCAATAACCTGAATAATATAAACTACTTAATACGTCCATTACGTAGTATGTATTCCATCAATTTTATTTTTATAACCTGAATTTCAGAAAATCAACAGCAAAAAAATCACCCTTGTACTAAAACTGGAAATTTGAAAATTATTTAAAGCATATGTTTGGATCCGTATGGGTGTGAAATATGTGGACGGTGGCCACTGCGAAAAAGAAGAAATTAGAAGCATTTGTGGTATAGGAGGATGTTAAAAATACCTTGCATAGAAAGGCTGAAAATGAGAATATATTAAGATAGGAGAACAAAGGGTGGCATAGAAATAAATAAGAACTAGGCGATATATGTTGACGGAAGACCTTCTCAGACTTACAGGGCTAGTTAGAGACATAGGAGGTCTGTTCAAAAAGTATCGCGAATTTTGAATTTTCGCGGGTTACGTATATTCGATTTTCGATTTTCTTGTGGCGTTTTGTTGGTACTCATGTCTCTCACTTATACTGACAAGTTCGGCCATGTTGAATGTTCAGTTATTTTTTTGTGGTTCATGTGTTTTGGCTCGTCTTCGATTTTTGCCTATTCTAAAAAGTGGATCAAAGAATCTGTATCAAATTTTGTGTGAAAAACAAAATTAAGTATGTGGACTAATTTCAAATGTTAACTGTGGCGTTGAAGCTACCTTCAACCGAAGCAACATTTATCAGTGGTATAAAATATTCTCAGAGGGTCGTGAACGACGAAGAGCGTGCCGGACGCCCGAGGCTGTCAATAACAGAAGAAAACAATGATAAAGTGAAGAAAATAGTATTGGCCAATCGTCGAATCACCGTTAGAGAAGCTGCTGAGGACGTAAACATTGACTTCTGCCATTCCATTTTTACCAATGATTTGGACATGAGACGGGCCGCCGCGAAATTCGTACCAAAATTCCTCAATTTCGACCAAAAAGCTGTTGGACTCTGTCCGCTACGACAGAGGGTCATAACTGGTGACGAATCATGGGGTTATGGTTATGATGTGGAAACCAAAGCTCAGTCATCCCAATGGAAGTTGCCTCACGAGCCAAGACCAAAAAAAAATGCGCCATGATAACGCCCCTGCTCTCATACGTCGTTGCTTGTGCGCGAATTTTTGGCGAGTCAAAAACAACACACTAATAATACCTCAGCCACCGTACTGCCCCCTGTGATTTTGTCTTGTTCCCGAAACCCATGAAAAGACGACGCTACGCTACGATTGAGAAGATAAAGACGGCATCGAAGGAGGAGCTGAATAAGATCACAAAAAATGATTTTCTGGAGTGCTTCAAGGATGGGACAAAAAACGTTGGCACAAGTTATAACATCTAGTGGGGATTACTTTGAGGGGGACAAAATAGATATTCATGAATAAATAAATAATTTTTGAAAAAACACAAAATTTCGCGATACTTTTTGAACAGACCTCGTTTAAGAAGGAAGGACTAGATTAGATTATGCTTTGCATATAGTTAGGCTGCTCTAGTTTTTGAGAAAAGCGAAGATTGGCGTAGATAGAAAGAAGCAGAGGTGCGTGCCTAAGTAGTCTTCGGGTCTAAAGATATTAAGAGGGTGATGGAGAGTACAGAAAAATGTTTCCACCACTTAGAGTTTCATGTTGCAAAAATGAAATATAGATTATAAGAAAAGATAGAGGTGTAAGTAATACTATTAAGTAAATAAAAATTATTCAGGCATTGAATGAATGATCACAGTATAAGTACATCAAACCTGGGTAATTCAACAAACAGAACATTTTTTTGTACTTATAGTTTATAAATAATCTGGATAGTTTGTCATTCGAGATTATTGCAGAAATGAATCCTGAGTAGTGCTTATTTGGCTAATTGGTTAACGTTTGATCGATTTTGATGGTTCAGAAATTAATTCTTATAAGTACGTTATTTTTTTAAATAATACTTGAAATAAAAAGGTTGTGATGATTAAAACTTTTTAGTGAGAAATATTGAAATTATATCAGAATGAAGTGACATTCGAATCGAAAACACTCCACTAATAACCATTCAGGGATATCACCTTTATTCGTTTCTATAACAGACTGACATGGCCTATCTCGAAGGACAAAACATTAGAGTGACTGTTTTTTAATTTGGACAGGCCATTAATTTGTTGATCAGGTTTTACTTTACAGGTGATTTGATTTTATTTCTTTTAACATATCATCATCATGATAAGGTCGTCAGTCATAAGACAGGTTGGACACGCACTTCTACTCCTTCCTATGCCGGGCTAATTTTCGCATTTCCCTAAAACAAGGGTATTCCACATCCTTAACTATTTGCTATATCTAATTTAGGTTTACCTCTACTCCTTTGAACTCCTGTTTCTGCCACTAATATGTCTCTGACTAGACCTTCATGTCTTACCAACCTATCTCGTCTTCCATAGAGTCCTCAGTTCTCCTATTCTTTCTTATACCTCTTCAGTTTTAACCTTCTCTATCCACGATATCCTCATCATTAACCGATAACACCACACTTTTACATATGTTTACTTTTAATTTATTGCATTCAACTGTTGTAATATAAATTGATAATAATTTGTTTAGTATACGAGATACTGAGTTTTTACCTAACTGCATGTTGTTAGTTGTTTTTTTTTACTGCCATGTACTCATAACTCAATAGATGATATTATGCTGGTTACAGTCTTCCAATTTCCTTGCAGCTTATAGCTCTTAGTATTAATAAGATAATTAAATTCCCACGTTAGTTATTATAATTTTTAACTTAGTGAGCGTTTTATGTGCTCGAGTAGTTTGCGAACTTCCTTTGCAGTAACGGTTTAATTGTAAGACGTTCGTAAATTGTTGCGTTGATTTACGAGTGGTCTATGAATAGTGCATGTATCATGTATGAACAATCACATGACTCTTTTTGTTCTCATGAATCTCAAACGGTAGGCACGGTATACATGATAACACAATTTAGTAATAATAAACGTTCAACTTAGGCGAGTTTGTGTAATTTATAGGATGCTATTCTGTGAATGTTTTGCAAACTTATTTTATCTATGAATCGATCTATGAATTTTCTTAGAATTCACTATATGATAATGAAACAAAAAGAACAAAAGATAAACTTTTGTTCGATGAACTTTTTTTTATTAGGTACATTGTTATTTCAAATACTTCTACGAAGAGCATGAACATCTCTGTTTTTAATTTTCGTATCTTCATTACGTGAATATTAGCTCTTTTCATTAAAAAAATATCTCTGTATAAAACTTGTTACGTGTCTCAAATGAAGAGAATCTTTGTCTCGATGGGCAATATGATTTATTCAGGGAAAATTATGTTCATGATTTGTATTTATCTTAGATTTTTTAGAAATTTTATGAATATGTTATTAATGTGTGATGTTTTTTAATCGTATTCTTGTTTACTGTATTAACTCTATTCGTTTTACTAGAGCCTTTTTTAAGGGGAGCCAAAGAAGTTTCTTACCTCAGAATAGGATCACTTCATTGTCCTTCTGTCTGTCTGTTCGTCAAGACTCTTTTTCTCAGGGACGCGTGGAGGTATCAACTTGAAATTAATAATAATATAATACTCTAGTCTGCAATTGCTTGGAGCTGTGAAAAATCAAACTTCTGAGTTAACGCAATCCAAAGATACTGCCATTGGCCTGGAATCATGAAATTTGGCAAGAAAACATTGTTTTACTGCACAAGTAAAAGGGAAAATTCAAAAACGGAAAATTATTTTCTTGTAACAGTATCTTAATTTCCCTTTTAAAACTTTTTACCTACGTATTCTCTTGGAGAGAGATTCTCTTATAAGAACTGGAGTTTTGGGCTAAGGTTTATAACCCTTTTTTAAAAGTATATTATTTTTATTTCTAGTATCATATAAATGAATATGGGGTCCTTCCAGATGCGGACGTCCCATTTACGTACACACTAGGAATTAAACAACCCATTTGCGAACAATTTATGTATTTAACTTTCTATATAAAGTGAAATTAACTATTCTGAAATAAATAGATAAGATTTTTTTAACATTTATCTATCTAACTATTATAATAATTGAATCGTTAAATGCTAATTTTACATCGGGATAATGTTTTATAAGGAAAAGCTTGGATTTGTAATTGGAATTGTCTGGAACTTTCAAACACTTTTATTACATTTTTTATTTTGAAATGAAACGTCTTTATCGACGGTAGGAAGGAAATTTACTAGGGTATAAAACCGAAAAGTGTAACGTCACGCGTCACAGCATCATGCGTTACACGCCACGTGTGACCCCTGGTGGATGTGTCTAAAAGGAGTCATTTTAACAGGCTTCAGTAGCTAACCTGTTAGTAGCAATCGACAATTCGATAAATTGTCAGCAAATCGCGCCTACGCTATACTCTATAGCTCTATACGTATTGCGTTTGTGTTTGTTTTTTTATTTGTAATTCCTCTCTGCGGTTTTGTATGATGCAAGCGTAAAATTTTTTAACAAAACTAAACTAGTGTATCCCCTTGAAATGAAATTATACTTTTCTGGTGATAGTAATTAGTTAAAGCAGTAGCTTAAGCCTTAAGCCAATGTTTTTTTTTTTAATATTACTATAATATACAATCTAAAGAAGTTTCACTTCTTAGGCATGTACACTAACACAACACTCGCCCCCTCTTTTTTCATATCCGAAAGTACTTGTACGTCGAACTGTCTACTGATTTGAAAACACAAAGTTAAATTTTATCCTTTAAAGAAAATTATCGGTTCACGTAGGTAGTTTTAAATCTTCCCCTACCTCGATGCAGTTCAAAAGCTGGCAAAGGGGTTATTCTCCCGTGCATTTTCATCGACAATTTCATTCAACCCTATGAGGACAGTGCCCGTGCGTCGCGTCGACAAGCAGGCAAAGAACCAGTTAACTTGGTTTAAAAGCAGGGGAGACGGCAACATTACGATAAGGTCGAAGGGGTTGTTGTTACTTCACATTAAAAGCTTGTAATTAAAAAGTGTATTTTAGAAAAATTACGGGTAAGTAAAGCGGCGGTTAGGTAAAAATGGTTTTTATTATTAATTTTTATTAATTTTGCTGGTAGTAAAAATTGGACGAACTCCAAAAGGTCTCCGGTAATACTCTTATTAATTCATAAACAGCTTCGAAAAAATTTTTTTTAAATTAACTTGCCTTTTTGTTTCATGTCAGAATTAAGTATTAAAAAAATGATCTCATGAAATTAGAGCAAAAACACACTGAATACTTAAAATTGAAATTATTTTCACTAATAGAACGCAGTAGTGTTGTCGATTAAAAGATTTGACGAAAATGTAGAAAGTTTTCTTGACTTGAATTTTCTATGAATCGAACTAAACATAATAATAGATGGATTTAGGAGGTTTAAGTTTAAATAAGACTTCCTTTTGTTATATCCATGTTTATGTTTTTAAATTAAAAGCTTAGTTTCCAATTTAGACATTAATGCAAGATTGTAGTTCAAAACTAAATAACTTGTTAAGAAGCATATATGTATATGGGAAATAAAAACAAGTAGCCCGTAGCATAAAATACATCATGCTTTCTCTTCAATTAGCAAAAACTTTTTCATTAATTTAAAATGAATTTACTTTACTTAATTTGGTATGACTCTTCACTAATTACAGCGTAATATGCCTGTGCGAATAAATCGCACAATGATTTTTTCTTCAGATTAACATCTTACTTAATTTATGCATACTTATGACTGTTGAACAACTTTGATGTAGTGTTGTTATGTACGACACAATTTCGTGCCTAATATTATTAGCGAATATAGATGGTCTAAAAGTCAATAATAATATAAACATTTACATAAAAAATACAGTCGATTTCGGATATAATGACGATGAAGGGACTACTGCAATTTCGTCGTTATATCCGGAAGTCGTAAAAGTAAAGAGATACAGATACGTATATATAGTTTTCACAATTTTTCAATTCTAAAACGATTTCTTCCTTTTCTTAACAGTAAATCTACTTCTAGGATTTATACTTATTTAAAAGTTTACTAAACACAGTTGCTACTTAGAATAGCGCTTTGTCACTGAATCACTTTAACGTACACGTTTACCTACCTACCATACTAACATCTATAAACAAACGGTAATGGTCACCACATTTGCTGATTATCATGTGAACAAAAGATAAGAAAGCTCTTTGTGTTATTGGGGGCCGACTCCGGTCGCTATATCTGCATGGGATTACTAGGGATTTTTGTTACAAATAATTCATTAAAAACAGTCGCTACACTCGAACTCGCCGTTACATCCGAAGTCGCTACAGACGCATGAATTTTGTACTCAAGTATGCTTTAAATTCAAGGGACTCAGATTTAACGTCGCTGTAGCCAAATGATTGCTATAACCAAGGTTGTAATAAATGAAATTCACTCTGATCTAATAATAATAAGCAACTATTACAATTCAAAGTATTTCTTGCACACTAAAATATAATTATCTTTGAACTGATACAGGCCGTCGTCGCTTGAAGTTGCTTCCTAACGTTTCGCTACTACGAGTGGCCAGTTTCTTCAGAGCTCCTTCTATTTCCGATGTCGGATGTGGACACTGGCCACTGAAGAAGATCGTCACTCGTGCTACCGAAACGTTTGGAAGCAACTCTAACCGTGAATGGCCTGTATACCCAAATCAGGATAGCATCAGTTTATCAACTGACCGCGAAAGCCTTTACTAATTTGTCGTAATTATCTCTATCAAGATACCAAATTTAAATGGACAAAAAAGCACAAATATTAACAGATTTTTACTTTTATTTGACATTTGTTTCGCTAAACTTTGTAGAACAAACATAACAGCTCAAAACCCCAACGCCAAAACGCGACAATGGACAACTACAATGTCGTGTTTTGGCGTTGGGGTTTTGAGCTATTTTGTTTGCTCTACAACAACCGTCAAAGTTTTTCCAATCTTCATATTTCGCTAAACTTTGACTTAATCAGAAGTTTACAACTAATTTGCAAATTGCTGTTTTATTTTTATGTTTTTAAATGCTAATATTGATGTATTTAAATATAATTGTCAGTAGTTTCCTCTTTGTTACCAGTTATTAAAAAGATATACGCATGGAAGGTTATCATTATCAGTAAAAAATTAACCTATTGATAACATGATGATAAACATTGTAATACTTGAATTGTAGATGTTTTAACCGGAAATTATTCTATTGGGGGATTGTAAAGAAAAATATTTCTAAACTGTCTTCACAAATTATTGTTTAATTAATTTAAGTATGTATATGTTTACTGCAGTTAAGTAGGTTTAGATCATATTCTTAATGATAAGTTTATGACAAACTTGTCTTTTGATGGTAAAAGTGGAACTCGGGGTAAACATTTGTTTACCAATTGTAGCCATAATCATGTTTGTGGGCTTATT
Organism: Agrilus planipennis; assembly: GCF_000699045.2. Lineage (NCBI taxonomy): Eukaryota > Metazoa > Arthropoda > Insecta > Coleoptera > Buprestidae > Agrilus > Agrilus planipennis. The sequence continues at coordinate 1,033,788 of NW_020439053.1, read as the reverse complement.
GTTAAACTTATCAACAAGCATGCCTGGGGAATGTTACCAAATAACGGATGGCATACAGAATAACAAAATACAATTTAATGAAATAAGCTACTGCCTATTATTAGTTTACTTGTTATGCATAAAATATGAGTGTTACACAATTCTCAAAAGTAAAAAATTCGGGCCCCTTTGTCAAAGCAAAGAACTAAAAACAAGAACTAGAACTGTTAACTCAATAAAACAGGCAATATTTGTCACATATTCACTAGAATATTGTTTTAAAATCAAAGTTAATTTTCTCTCATAGTTTTAACAGTTAATTTTTGAATATATATGGTTGCACAAATAATGTTCTATTTATATACTAGTTTTTACTACTCTGGCCATTATAATTATCATCATATCATCAACATAGGGTGGTTAGTCTTAAGACTGGTTGAACACGGACCTCCACTCTTTCGTACACTAAAATATCCCACATCCTTAACTATTTGTGAACAGTAATCTAATCTAGATCTACCTCTTCTTTTCTTTACACCTGTTCCTGCTTCTAATATGTCTAACTAACCCTACAAGATGCCCTATCACCCTGTTTTTCATTTTTCTTGTTCACTTCCAAAACGCCATTAGTTGTTCTTTTCTATGCCTCCTCAAAAGAAAAGGTTAGAAGCGTTCGAAATGTGGTGCTACAGGCGATTGATGAGGATACCGTGGATAGAGAAGGTTAGAAATGAAGAGGTATTAGAATGAGTAAGAGAACAGTGGACTCTATAGAAGTAGTAAGAAATAGGCGACATACGTTAGTAGGACACCTTCTCAGGCATGAAGGTCTAGTTAGAGACATATTAGAGGCAGAAACGGACGTTAGAAGGGGTAGAGGTAGACCTAGATTAGATTACTGTTCGCAAATTGTTATGGATGTGGGTTGTTTTAGTTTTAAGGAAATGCGAAGGTTAGCTCAGGATAGGAAAGAGTAGAGGTGCGTGTCCAGCTAGTCTTAGGACTGACGACCTTATGATGATGATGATGAATGAAAATTGATTCGGTGATTGTATTATTTTAATTCAATAAAGAGCTTTAATACAAACTCGTATACAATGTTTTTTTTTATTACGCCAATGCAATTAATTATTGCTCTTTTGTTACCGTTTGTTTCTGGAAACGGGCTGGTTGAAAGAATCTTAAAGTGAAATATTTCCTTTCTTAACGGCAGTCTAGCCTTCTTTTATGACAGATATAAAATTCCGTGGCTGGGAAATTACTGGCGCAATTTCCGCAGTTGGTTAAATGATACACTTTATATATCGTAATAAACATAGGAAGTTATTGTAGTAAGGTATCCACTCAGACACAAAAATATGAAATGAATTTCTATTTAGACCTTTCCCTAGGACTCTTGAAATAATCATTTCAGTTCACGAACGTCAAAATTAGATAGTGAAAACAGAAAGCTGTAAATTCCTCGACAAAATGTTCTTTGTGTTATTCATATAGATAAAATTGACCTGTGAGTACAACATAAGATATTAAAGGGTATCCAAAGTTTGGGGAAGCAATTGTTATAGATTTTGTTTTCTATGGAAGTCAATAAAAAATAGGCGGGATAGGTTGATAAGACATCTTCTCAGGCACGAAGGTCTAGTCAGAGACATGTTAGAGGCAGCGACGGGAGTTAAGAGTAGAGGTAGACCTATATTTGATTACTGTTCGCAAATAGTTAAGGATGTGGGTTGTTTTAGCTTAAAGGAAATGCGAAGATTAGCTCAGGATAGGAAGGAGTGAAGGTGTGTGTCCAAACAATAGGTCTGACGACCTTCTAATGATGAAAACAAATAAAAAGTGAAAATCTAAGTTTGTTCATTATTCACAGAAACTAATATTAAAACACCCTTAACTTGTTTGTTTGGGGTTATAACACATAATTCATAATGTAAATAGACATTAGTTAGCGTTTTTTAAACCACTTCTGTTTTCAGAAGCGCCTAGGCGGAATTAATAGTGGTATTAACATTAATGAATTTCTACTTGGGTAAACTATAAAGGTCTTCTAGTGAGAAACAAGTGGTAGAAATATCACGACTAAACTTACAATTAGAAATTCACATGCTACACTCTACTAAACAAATGTGTGATTAACGCGGTTTCCCATGACTGAATAATCACTAAGCGACACTGTGTAATAATCACAATAACAATATAATAGATCGTTTTCGAACTGTGTAAACCGTTAAAACAAAATAGAGGGTAAACTCTAATTACTTAATTGTTTGAAGTTTTAATTGCTAATTATTCAGTAATTACGATGTTGACACCCGAGCTTATTTAACTTCAGAAACTATAATTATTGAAATTTCTGCAGGAATTAAGATATTCCAAGCGCTGGAGTGTAAAACTTCGGTGATGAGCAAAAATAAGACCAAGAAAAGATAATCGGGGTTGTGCTGTGGATTTTAACTGCTACCGATTTTGTTCCTTGTCTTTGATGGTTTAAACTTATTTACATAATAAATAAAGACAGCGATTAATCGTTTCTGAACTTCATTTTTTTTGTTGTTAATGAAAACAATTTTACATATTTATAGCAGAAACTTCTTTTGGCGTGCTGTTGAGAACTAATAAATTCGAAATCGCTATCCGCCTCGGGTAATTTCCATACTGACTAATATAACTTAGTGTTTTTATTAATTTGATGTAGGTACTTATCAGTTAGATTCAGTGTGACAAGTAGATCATACTACTACCAAACATATGAAATACCTAACTACAGTTAGCAACAAATATTGCTAGATGGCGATGTATTGCCAATTTCTCGATAATTTCACGCACATTTGATATCAAATTGGTTAGAATTGCTGTCCTGATTTAGGTTTAAAGGCCGTTGTTGGTTGGAGTTGATGCCTAACGGTTCGCTAACACGAGTTCTGTTTAGAATAGTGCATATACGAGGTCTGCTAAAAAAATGTAGCTAATTTTCAATTTCCGAAGGTTACGTATATTCGATTTTCGTGTTTTTTGTTGCGTTATGTTGGTGCTCGTCTCTCCCACTTTCGACGATATTGAAGTTTAGTTAATTTTTGACAACTGCTTTGCTTGCATGTGGTTTTTGCTTATTCCAAAAAATGGATCAAAGAATCTGTATCAAATTTTATGTGAAGAATAAAATTAAATGCGTGGACGCATTCCGAATGTTGACTGTGGCATATGGTGAAGCAACCTTGGACCGAAACAACGTTTATCGGTGGTATAAAATGTTCTCAAAGGACCGAGAAGATGTGAACCACGAAGAGCGTACCGGACGCCCGAGCACGTCAACAACAGACGAAAACATTGATGAAGTGAAGAAAATAGTATTGATCAATCGTCGAATCACCGTTAGAGAAGTTGCTGAGGACCTAAACATATTAATTGGCTCCTGCCATTCGATTTTTACCAATGATTTAGGCATGAGACGGGTCGCGGTGAAATTCGTACCACAATTGCTCAATTTCGACCAAAAACGGCATCGCATTAACATTGCTAAGGAGTTGTGGAACTGACCGCGACGACTCGAATTGCTTCAGAGGGTCATAAGTGGTGACGAATCATGGGTTTATGCATATAATGTAGTAACCAAAGCTCAATCATCCCAATGGAAGCTGCCGCACGAGCAAAGACAGAAAAAAGCGCGCTAAGTTAGGTCGAACATGAAGGGTTTGTTCGATTGCAGGGGCGCAGAAAAATTACTTGTTATGCGCAATTTGCGCGAAACAATCCGCCAGAAACGCCCGGATTTGTGGAAGAACGAAAATTGGTCACTGTATTCCTCAGATCTGGCCCCCTTGCGACTTTTTTTGTTCCCTAAATGAAGAGGTTCATGAGAGGACGACGCCACTCGACGGTTTAGGGGATACAGACGGCATCGAAGTAGGAGCTGAACAAGATCATAAAAAATAATTTTTTGAAGTGCTTCTAGGTTTGGAAAAAACGTTGGCACAAGTGTATGATATCTGGTAGGGATTATTTTGAAGGGTATAAAATAGATACTCATGAATAAATAAATAATTTTTGAAAAAACTCAAAATTCGTGATATTCCTTGAACAGACCTCGTATATAACGGGAACTACCTACTTATCGTCTTAATTTTGAAAATAAGAGGTTCAAAATGGAAAAAACTAAACTCGGTGGTTAAATTATCTAGTGTGTTGTTTCGTAACCTTGAGGATTCAGGTATATTCGTTGCCGCTGCGTCAATCAAGTCACAAAAATAATGATAAATTATTGGAATATATTAGCCTGTACTTTTCTGTAGTCCAAGAGTGATTTTCTTTCTTCGGTCATTCATCCTGTATTTCGCCTGCTGCTGTGGTTGGCTGACTGGGATAGTTTCATGACAACCACGGCGAAGGACTTTAACCCCCTCGTTACGATCTTTAAGGATGCCAACTAAAGCTGCAAGCGAAACATCGGATAAATAATTCCTTAGAAAAGGAGAGCTTATCGTGGACGGTAGTCATCAAGTTTGAATATGCTCTCTTCGGCTGAAAGGACATGCGGTTGCATACCAGTTCTACAGTTAATAAAAATATCAGTTTTATCCCAAGTTCTCTATTTTTCTAGCTTTCGTAAGAGGGGCCATCATTATCATAATGTGTTCTTTGCAACTATTTATTACGATACTATGGTTTCCTACCGAGCGGCATGGCCTAGAGGTTTAGACCATTGCTTAGTATTCGGGAGGACGCCGATTCGATTCCGGATCCGTCTGCCTTGGTCCAAGTTTTTCTGTGGTTTCCTTGGATCACTTAGGCAAATGTTGAGGTAGTAAGATTTCACAGATAATCTTTCATTCTCTTCTGTCTTAATTTCGTCCGTCTCATCTTTCTCACCCGAACCACCACCCACCCATTCCCACGATTCCTGAAAGCAGGCTAAAGAGGGCCTTCCGCCTTACCTTCCGGCGTAGTTCGGAGGGACTGCCCGCCCACCAGCATTATTGGCTGGTGGGAATGAAACACCCAAAAGAAATAAAAATGGCTTCCTTGTGTTTAATAAGCTGTTTTAAAAGCGTTGTTAATTAATTTTGTTTCGTTTTAATGAGATGATACTCCTTCTGGCCACATTCCAACTTTTAGCGTTTAATATCAAGAACAGGATATTCATTGCTTGTTATTGAGAAGACCGATCAACGTGCCCTAATTGCATAAGATGTGGTATAGTACTCTTGTTACAGAGGTTAAACTAAATGAAACAATTTTATCGTTTTTGCTTCCTTAAGTGAGTGACCTTGTTATATTAGCTCGGCACCGACAGATCTGATTGTGATTGATTGTTTTTTACCGTGCTCATTTATTTAGACCAAATAATTTAATGTATGTACGTAATAAACATTTTCATGCCATAGTCAGATAAATTTTACCTGGAAGGTAGGGGTCGTTTTTTGTCAAATGTATTTGAAATTAAATTGAAGGAAATGTCCTTGAAATTTATATGGACGCCCTACTGTGGGAAACTAGTTTTTGTTTTTGTTACCAAACGTAGGATTTTTTATTGTAAATTCATTAAATGCTTGCCTCATATTTTAATCTACTTTAAGTCTGAATGAAGATAGTCTTGTAGAAAATTTATGTACATATGTTGTACGTGCGGTTAATTTTTCAGTTTTCCTATTTTCAACTGTGTATGTGTAATTTTAAGTACGTATTCTTACAATTGTTATTGGCTAACATTAAAAATAACTAGTAAGGACATCCATAATAGTCGTTCTCGTAAGGTCGAGGAGACATAATTTGAAATAATTAATTTAGATTATGTAATTATTGTACTTTGGTTAACTTTGAAGGAAAGACTGGATGGTTACTTACTTTCCAAATTTAGTTTTCATTATTTTGCTATGTTCATTTTTCAATAATTTTACTCATCAATATTTTAAAAAAATGTTTATTTTTGAGTAGCGGTTAATATTTTAACATTTATCAAACGTTAATGTGAAATCAACTTAAAATTTCTTCTCACTATCGATTACCTTATGTTGATGAGGAACCTTACTGGTGCATAAAACTAGGAACCCGGGTTTGATTCCCGGCGAGAGAGGCAAAAAAGGTTTTTTTTTTTATTAACTTGAGGTAATCTGTAGCGTGGGAATAAATTAAGTTAATAACAGATTAAAGTTTGATAACTATTAAAATTTTATTTATTCCTCTTGATATTAGACAAAAGCAAATTATTTAAACTAAAACTATGTTTCGAATAAAATTGTAGTTAAATGATATTTCAGCACGATTAATTAGTTGTTAATACAGACGATACAATAATATTAATTGTATGTTGAAATTATCAAATTATTTTAAGTTTTGAAAGTTAAATAGCCGACGTCTTTCAGTAAAGTTGAACACGTTTTTGAGCTGAAAAGTTTTTAGAGAATTACCAGTTCATTTTCTTGAAGTTTGAGAAAATATTTAAACTGCTGTTTTCTCTGTTCGAACATTTATAATGTATGGAACGGAAAATGTTATAATAACATTTCTCACGAGGTAGAACATCATTTTTCAACAAAATTAGAAGAATAAAACTTTGCGTGAGCGTGTGAAAGAAACATGTGAAATTTAATGATAAAATAACATTTTAATAAACTTTTATTTTTACTGTAAAAAAGTCTGAACTTATATCAGGTGATAAATTTAGTCTTTATTTATGCAATATTTGACGCTTCGTCCAATTTTTCATGGGCTTTTTGAAGAATATTGTAAAAAACTAAAAGTAGCGACTACACCACTTTCGTTTTTTACTGCTAAGACACTTTGTACCTATAACATAATATTTAACTTTTTTAATTAAATTTTTAATTTTTTTTGTGCCACCTTTTAACAGTATTTCGGATATGACATTGTGATTAAACTGAAAGAGTTTGTTATAAGAATTATTTTACTTAAATTCACTATAGTAATTTAAACTTGCTACACTGAATTTTTAAAATCATACTTTTTATTCGTTAGTAACTTATTTTGCTCTGGTCTTTTATAAACCCTAATAAAAATTAACTTTTAGTGGACCGACATTTATCTATGTTCTCCCGAATCTTTTAGGGTACTTTTGTAGGTGGTTATGCGTGATAAAGGCAATATTGATCAATAAAACTGTGAGGAGAAACAATATCATAAATTTGTCTAGTACTTTAAAAAAAAAAAAGAACATACTTCTTTTACGTAAACATTGTTAGTTTCGATCATTCTCTTCAACAATAGCTGCGAATATATTGGCTTAGCACCCGATTTATATCCGGATCTAGCACTTTTTTTAGGATCCGGCTGAGTACCGGATAATTCCAACAGAGAAAAAAGGGAAAACCCACTAACAATAATAATTTAATAAGTATAACAAAATACCTACTTACCTAATGGAAATTGGTAATTAAAACTATATTGCGATTTGTCGTTTGTCCTACCTTGTATTGTTGATTATTGATTACTACACTAAATCATTTGTTATTTTGATATAGTTGTTGTGTTTACCTTTTCTTGTGAAGAAGAATACATCAGTTTTTGATTAACGATAACTTATTACTATGATTTTGACACCTTCAAGAATTTTAATGTTTATAAACATTATAGGCTCGTCTCAAGGGTTTCAACTAATCCTCTCGTTAAAAGGACTTAATATGGTTGGGAACGTTGGTGATGGAGGTTTTTAATGGAAAGCCCGTCAGAACGTAGACATTAAAAACTAATAACTATTTTTCGGTATCCGTCATTTTGAAAACTGTTAATTTGGAAGTTGAGCTTTATCAGGAAGTCGTCTAAACTATTAAAAATGTAAAAGCAGCCATTTTACGTCGAAAACATTATAGTTTCACTAGTATAACCACTGTTTTAATGTCTTCATAAAGTTTCCAATTAATTTGAATATAACTTGAACTTGCTTGCATGTGACCTGCTTTTGTCGTTCATGTGGCTCATTTCCCTAGAATCGCTATCAACAATTCAACCCTTTCTCTTGGTGGAGTTACTCATTTGTAACATGCACATGTGCTGTTGCTAAGCGTGTGGTTTTGTAATTTTTTAAATGAAAGGGCAGGTGTAGAGCTTATAATAATAAAGGTACCGGCGGTGGCATAAGCGCGTGAGTAGTTACCTTACCCCTTTGTCCTTTTCACATATTATGTACCAACAATTCGGTAAAGTAGACGTTTGTTTTTGAACATCTGTTCATACGTAGCATGTTGTTATTGCTGTTGTTATGGCATGGAATCATTAAATGTACAAAAGATGGGCATAATTCTCTGTTCAGTGTATAAATAGGTATATAATATTAGAAATAAAGAAGAACCAGAGTGCAGTAGCTTCCGTCGATTTAAATAAAAATGTTTATTGGTAAAGCCAAAAATATCTGCAATTTATTTATTGTTTATAACTTTACTAGCGACCCGCCCCAGCTTCGCACGGGTGTAATGCTGATACTAAATATATTTTTGTTTTGTTTAGATTATTATCGAGGAGGGGAAATCTTAAATAGACAACCCCTGAACACATTAAATATACTACAGAATGTCTTTATATACAACATTCACAGCTTTTTTGTCATTAGACAATACAAACCGGCCTCCCGGCCGGTACCGCCGCAACCGCTATGTCCGTGCATTTTGAACCTGTAATATCTTCAAAAATATTGATTTAAATTAGATGCTGTAAAGGATCATATTGATCTATATTAAATGCACAATGTATTTAAGGTACTTAATTGGATAAGAATTAATGCCGTGTTGCTTAAAATCGCATCGTAAATAAGCCATTATTTCTCATAAAAAGTAAAGGATAAAAAATGGTTATTGTGGGTTATCCCTAAGAGATATACATATACCATCCCGGACTTTTTTGTAGATCTTTTTAAGATGTATAATACTTTAGTACATTATTTTGATCTATCTCGTAGGGTTCAGCCAGCGTTTGCAATCTTAGCGCAAAAAAATGTGTTTTACGACATCACATTGGAAACCTCTAAAATTATCAGTGTTTCTCTACTATATTATGCATGTATTATAGATATAAACCTTCCTCTTGAATCACTGTATCCACTAAAAAAAACCACATCAAAATCCGTTACGTAGATTTAAAGATCTAAGCATACATAGGGATAGACAGCGGGAAGCGACTTTGTTTTATACTATATAGTGATTCGTAACAAACCCTTTGTTTTTTTTCTATGCAAAACTCTGTTACTTTATGCGCTACATAACATTTAAATTTTTAAATTTCAATAAAAGCAGACGTGAAATTTAAAATCATTCAACTTAGTGAAGCAAGGTCCAGTGTAAAATTTGAAGAGGGGCTCTCTTTAACGTCTAAAGGGCCACTTCTAGTCGATAATGAGAATTTTTGTCTACTTCACTCTCCCGTTTTGTTCGTACTCATGTATCTGCCCGTTAGGAATTCAGTCAAATATATATCAAAGTTTACATTTCATTATTACTGAGCGGAAGCTTAGGCCATTGCTTATCATTAAGGAAAACACTGGTTTGATTCCGGGTTAGTTTTTTCTCTGGTTTTCTTGAATCACTTAGGCAAATGCTGGAACAGTAATACCTTATATTCCACACATAAACCTTCACTTCTTTTTGGCCTTCATTTCATTCACCTAATCCGTCTCGCCTTGACCACCCCCTACCCATTTCCAAGATTCCTAAAGGAAACAGGTTGATGAGGACTTTCCCCATTTCCTTTCGTCGTAGTTTAGGCTTCACCCCCTATAAATACCCCCTGTTTTTAGCTAGCTATCTTCCTGCTTAGAAAAGAAACTTCCCCCTAATATATGAAAATGCTACCGTAAAATTTCCCCATGGTCCCGATGACGTTGAAATCTCGTGTCCATCTGACCATCCTTAAATTACGTCACACAAATTTTATCCTGATTTAACCCTCACTCCTCGCTGCTAGTGTGACGTCACATATTTTTCAATTTTATATTGAGAAAATATTAAATTAAAACAGCAGTTTTAAATTTCTTTTTTTTATTGAAAATAATAATCTTCAATAAAAGCAACTTAAATATTTTAGATAATAGACAAAACAAAACACTCGTCGATTACTTAAACTGACATAAACCTTATAAATATAGATCGAATTAGTAATATTTTTAAGATTTTTCTCTACATAAAAATTTAGTGTTTTAATATTCTAAATTTCGATATGTGACGCCACAAAGCCTTTGACCCCTCTGCATCTTGTCACATAATGTCACATTTCGTTGACCTTCTCCCTCTTAACGTGTGACGTAATTTAAGGATGGCTCCTTAGAATGTACTGTCCGGAAGAAGCGAATTTATCCGTTTATTTTGACATATAACTACTCCACCATGTCAGAAAGAAGCGAATTTTATATATTTAGAAATGGAACGTATTTACTTTAATGTAATATTGAAAGTAGATACAATATAGGGTTAGTGAAGACGGTAAGCCATCTAACCAGATGTTTCCACCTTCTGTTTCCATAATTTTTTGTTGCCTTTTATTGAGCATCCGTCAGCAGAACTATCACATTCATCTTGATTTGCCGATATATGATCAAAACTGCAATTGCACATTTACTTCTTGCAAAACGAAATAACAATACCATTTTAACCTCCTCTATTATGACCAACCATACTACATATTGTTAGTGGAATGACTTCCACCCTACTGCAACATCATCTTCATCTTCCCATACCATGGCGAAGTAAATTTTCGGAATAGAGCACCAACTACCTAAATCTCTCTTGCGAAAATTGGATCAGCTTCTACTCTGGGATGATTATCGCCGGTCTCAATAGTAGGTACTCCTGGTACTCATAAACTTCGGTGTAAGGTTTACACGGATAACCCAACGTCGGTGCCGTTGATACTTGAGGATTCCCGAAAATAGAGTAGCCTTGGACTTCTTCGATACTTGTTCCTAACACGTTCTAAGAAGGAACCATAATAAAACATAATTCTCCCGAAACTTGATGATTTCGGAATCCTCCTTTTTTCCGTGAACTTTTTTTAATCCACTGCATTATCACTGAGTTGATTGCAGCCTTTATCCCTTTCACTTATGTAAAACATCATTAGACAGTACAACTGTTGGATTTTATATTTTACTTAAAATTACGGTATATAGGAAAGCAAAATAATGTACAATTAAAAAAAGTTTGTTTTTTTCAGAATGACAAGTGGTGCTCAACCTGGCTCACTGGTTCCACCTCGGACTAACTCCACTCTTGGTTTCCACCCAGGGTTGGGAATTCCCGATGGACCAAAAATCGAAACTTGTGCTCGTGTCGATACCCACTATGACCTCACAACTGCTGCCGTTTGCTCCGTTTACATTGCTTTTGGAATATTATACACTTTTTTTGGTGAGTACCTACTGTCGGAAATTATTTATATATAAACTATTGGACAATTCTGAACAGGATGACCGAGCGGCATGGCCTAGAGGTTTAGACCATTGCTTAGTATTCGGGAAGACGCCGGTTCGATTCCGGGTCTGTCTGCCTTGGTCCAAGTTTTTCTGTCGTTTCCTTGGATCACCTAGGCAAATGCTGAGGCAGTAATATTCCACAGACAATCTTTCATTCTCTTCTGTCTTCATTTCGTCCGTCTCATCTTTCTCACCCGAACCACCACCCACCCATTCCCATGATTCCTGAAAGCGTAGTCCAGAGGGACTGCCCGCCCACCAGCAATATTGGCTGGTGGGAATGAAACACCCAAAAGTTTTTTTTCTGAACAGGTATGACTAGTTACTCAAATTTTTAAAACATTAAACCCAGAAATAGAACAAATAAAATGAATAAATTTCGGTACCTACTATAACAGTTATTTTCGAAAGTTCGATTTCTTTTTAGAGAATTATACTCACAAAAAGTATTCATTCTGTTGTAAAGTACTATTATTTTATATATCCTATTTTGAATAGACTGCCAAATATTAGGTAAGTATTGTTAACCAAATCTTAGTTTAGCATTGGCTGTCCAGTCGTGGACTAAGGTTACTAACTAGGTTTGCCAAACCAGCCATTTGCCATGCTTGATCCAATATTGTTTGCCAATCTTGGGCCAGAATTGAAAAATCTTAGGTTAAGCTTGGTCCAACTTTCAGGTTGAGAGTTCCTACTAGTTGGAACCTGTAGATTCGATCAGTAGTCGGAATTCGTACTAATAGTTTCGGAATAAGTACGCCAAAAACGCAGTTCTTTCCTTCTGTATAAATTTCAGTAAGTTTTGTTTCATTTCAATAGGTACATCTTTTATTTCCTCATTGACAGTTTAATCGTTGCATAAAATTTTTCACTGAGAAGCTATTGACTTATGTACAATTCTTTTTACCAAGATATCAGAAATTCAAGTTAGTGCTGTTTTCTTACTTGAAGCAATCCCGTACAATCAATTGACCATGAGAATATGAAACGTGTTAGCTGACTGTAAATGCCTTAAAACTCAATAATTAATAACTAATTATTGAGTTAATACAGTCAGCCTGTTTGTAGTTATGATTGGCATTAGGAAGGAATAATGTAAACAGCACGAACTTGATTTCATAATACATATTTCGATGAAAACATAATTCTGTTTGAAAAGAAAAGAAAAGAATCGTAATTTATTAGAGCGTGTTTAGTTTTGTCAGTAAGATTCTTTGAAGACATAATTGAACTTGTAAGATATTCAATAGGCATTTATTTATTTTTGGTCAAATTATATCGAAATTCCGAGGCTATAGCGTAGGTATATGACGTATTTCGCAGGTCAGATTTCTATTTCATATGAAATTGCTTTGGATTTCGATAATGTTGAAGGGCTGTTATTTCTATATTTATGTTATCGGTGGACAAATTTCTTTTCATATAATATTTGGAAGAGAGCGCATGATTTGGTTATTTAATTGATAAAAACCACGAAATGAGTCATTTGTAAAAAGTATTTTTCTCGTTCTTCGATACAGTTTGTCCTGCGCCACTACGTGTCGACTCTTTTTGCCTGCCGTTTTACTACTATTTGTGCTTAAACACTTGCATATTATCTTTTTATCTTCACTTTATATGTATTTAATTACTGCTTAATATGTGTACTCAAGAGGTGTATATTTGGAGCGCGGCGCTGTACGGATGCGAAACATGGAGGGTGGGTGCGGCGGAAGAGAGATTATTACAAGTTACCTAATAAATTCTACTATTTTTACGACAAATTTAGTCATTTATAATCGAAAATTATAATTCTTGAGTTGTCATAAAAATTTAGTTTTTTCCGTGTCCATGAGGATACCGTGGATAGGGAAGGTTAGAAATGAAGAGGTATTAGAAAGAATAGGCGATATAGGGTGGTAGGACACCTCAGGCATGATTACTATCACAAAGAGTTTAGGGTGTGGGATGTTTTAGGGATATGCGAAGATTAGCTCAGGATAGGAAAGAGTGGAGGTACGTGTCTGACCAGTCTTAGGACTGACGACCTTATGATGATCATTATGTGTACTCAGAGATAATTTACTATAGAAACGTCAAAATTATTACGCCTATAAACCATTTTTTAATTGAAAATGATAATTCAAGTACACTGGTAAAAATCTGATGTTTTATTGATTAAAGTTGTCGTGCTACATGTATTAAACGAATTCGTAAGAATGACCTGGCCAATTGAATGATGCCCAGTTAACTCAACGTTGATAAAGACACCATTTTCATAAAATAATTGTCCGTAGTATAATGACATCACGTCATACTCAATAAATTTATGATGTTCTTTTGGCACGAATGTTTTTTGTCTGTTAAAGAGATTTTATTGTTCGTAATGGAACTTAATCGCATTGACCCGAGAATAATACTCCTTTTACTGTAGTCAGGGCTATCAGGAAAAATTATTTAATTCAGTCGTTTGTTACAATAATGAACACGTGTCTGGAACTGGACAAATTAGAAAATTGCATTGCTTACATGCAGATATGTGAGACCAACTAATTGAAGTTAAATAGTAATTTATTATAGTAAATGCAAATGTATTGTATAATAAGTACGCACACGTTCAAATTGATAGGACCTTTGTGTAACAATTTTACGTATTACAAAGAGGCTACATTCTTTATTGTTGGTTTATTATGGAATGCTTTTCCAATTTCACTCGTATGCGAGCATGTAACACAGAGTTGTTTAAATTGAACGTTCACCATTGGGATTTCGGAAACCGTAAGAAGAAAGTAAAATTGGAACCGAGTTACAAAGTTTTTCGGGTAGAGAAGCTAGTTATTTCATTTCTCTTGGGGAACTTCTGGACTAAAACTAGATTGAGGTTTTCATGTAATTTATTTTATGATATGATTATTTCTTGTAGAACGTATTGAGATGTTCAGTGTTGTTTTCTAAGGAATATTATTAACTTCAGCCGATACTTATAATGTAAAATTTAAAATTACAAGCATTAAACTTCACAGAATCCATGTTTTAAGACTCTTTGCTTAATGATGTACAAATATCTCTTACGTACTTTGATCAAATCGAGAATTTTTGCGATTTTTCTGTCTGCTAATGTATGTAAATTATTTACCCTAGAAAATTTCACTTCATAGCCGATATGATAAAAAATAGCATACGCTCCAAGAGAGAAAATAAACTTACGGTCTAAGATATTAAAAGTCAAACAAAAGTATTGGTATGTAAGGTATGTAAAACTATTAGTAATATCAAAATAGGAGACCATAAAGTACACAAAATCGTTGCTTTTCGATATTTACGCAACCAAAAATACAGGATGGAAAAAGTGCTAGGGTAGGGTTGCTTTTAACAAAAAGAAATAACTTTTCGGTTAATTTGAAAATTAAAAAATAGTTATGAAAGGTGTATGTTTAAAGCACGGCTCTGTATGGGTGTGAAACGTGGTCGGGTAGCCTTTCGACAAAGAAAAGATTAGAAGCCTTTGAGATCTGGTGCTATAGAAGGGTGTTAAAGATGCTGTGAATAGAAAAGTTGAAAAATGAAAAGGTATTAGAAAGAAAGTAGGGGAACAAAGGGCGTTATGGAAATCCATAAGAATTAGGCGAAAAAGGTTGGGAGGACACCTTCTCAGGCATGAAAGGTTAGTTGGAGGTATATTAACAGCAGAATCGTAAGTTAAGAGGAGTAGAGGTACACCTAGAATCGGTTACTATGTGCAAATAGGTGTTTTAGGAGCCACAGCTATATTCGAAGAGTATTGGGTTAAATGATATTTAAAACCTACAACGGCGTGAATAACTCTTGGTCCCTGTTGGGGTGTTTGAAATTTTAATTGTTCAGGTTCAATAAAAAAAGAGAATATACCTTTAAATTTAATTTCATACGTGTAGGCCAATAAAATTAGAGCCCTTTTATCCATACTATGTTTAGCAGGCTTGACACCCTGGACACTTTACATCGCTCACCTGTCGAGGCGTCTACTCTTCTGCCTGAGACTTCTGGGCCTCCCGTAGAATCAGTCTTCATCACTGGTTGCATGTCCAAGGGACAAAAACCTCTCCCAGTCGGATTGTTTGTATTCCAGGAGTGGTAACCCATCTCAGGTTCATGGGATCGTCACCTTCCCCTGATCCATAATATTCACGTCGATTAAGCTACCCTGGCTCCCTTTAATGAGTCTAACACGGACGAGAAAGACTTTTCTGGCACCAATAACTTGGCTATAAGTTCTGCGTAATTTAATTATAGCACAATTCCCACAACTTTAGAAACATCCCTCGTACTATAGACGTACATACATATAAATAACTTAACATGATGTGACTATTTTGACAGTGGCGCTATCAGTACTTTTGGATTTTATAACTGAAAGGTTTCTTAACTTTTCACATCTTCATGAATATCACTCGTAACCTTAAACAATATTTTAATCTAAAACGAGTAAAAAATGTATGAAAGACGTCGGCGTCGTGTTACTTGTTTCATGTAGAAGGACTAGAAAGTTCTTAAAGTTGATGAGTTTCGTGAATATTCGACAAGTACAGTATATGGACAGCCATCCATTTCATTATTTTTCGTGCTACCTTCAATGCTGTACATTGTAGAGGAACGACACACAGCGTCGCAACGCTCGCGGCGCATTGAATACGCTTGCTGATGGACGGCGCGGGTGCGGGTGTGGCCATACAGGGAATACATGAATTCCAGTGTCTCTGACAATTCGAAACCCAAAGGAATGGTAGCACATTTTGTGAAGAATGTGCGGGGCTCTTTTAAAGGGAGTTTTGTCAGGTAAACAGTGGTTGAGAAAAACATGCGAGTCTAGAGGAAGGAGTATCTTTATATTTTAAATGGGGGTACAAACTTCAATACTTTAATAATTGGTAGGTACCTTTTTCTGCAGCTTGACGTGAAGAGACTTATTTGTCAGCACAAAAGTATGTACTGGCTAAGAAGACTACATGGGCGGAATGGGTAGGTAGGTCGTTAGTGAGGGTACTCACTCGAGTCATCATGAATTAAGGAACTCATTATTAGTATAAATACCAAGTTTTATCGTAATTAGGTCAGTAGTCTTTGAACTATCCTCGACGAAACAAGTCAGTCGTGACAAATTGTGAAACATGGAAAAATCGAGTACCGCGTTGTTATAAAGTTTCTTACCAAAGGAAAATCAGTTCAAACTATACTGGAAGAGATGTCATCCGTTTCGGCGACTCTTGCCGTGGTAAAACCATGATTTACAAGTGGCATACTAAAGGCTGGGACTCAACTGAAGACGACCCACGGCCAGGCCGGCCGATCGAGGTGATCACTCCGGAAATCATTCAAAAAGTCGAAAAATTAATACTGGAAGATGCCCGACTTAAGAAGAAACAGCTCGCAGAAATGGTAGGAGTATCAGAAACAACCATTTTTAAAATTCTTCACGATCATCTTGGCATGACTAACTGCGTTTGGAATGTTCTCGCGCGTTTTTGGATCTCTGTAGTGAAGATAAAGATGGAGTATTGAGTGGAATTGTTACTGGGGACGAAACATGGGTTCATCATTATGATCCTGAGTCCAAACAGGACAATATGCAGTGGATCTAAAAAGGCACACCATTACCCAAGGAGTTTAAGGTGTCACAATCGGCTGGGAAAATCATGGCGACAGTCTTTTGGGACTCGGAAGGTATCCAGTTCAGTTGATCGACTATAAAGATAAAGGTGTTTCCATAACGGGAGAATACTATGCTTCAATCCTAGAGCGGTTAAAGGAAGCAGCCAAAGAAAAAAGAAAAGGAAAATTGACCAAAAGTGTCCTCCTTCTGTAAGACAAGGCGCCTAGTCACAAGAGCCGTGTTGCAATGGCTGCCCTGTAGAAGGTGGGTTGGAAATTTTGGCTCACCCACCCTGCAATCCTGACGTAGCTCCCAACGATTATTACCTATTTCAGAACTTGAAAAAAGTCTTCGTGGGTAGAAATTTTTAAACGACGAGGAAGTGAAAGATGTAATTTCGGCGTATTTTTCAGACAAAGACAACATATTTTTTTCGAAGGTATACGTAAGTTAATTGAAAAATCGGAAAAATGTATAAGGGCAACAGGTGAATATATTGAAAAGGAAAAATAAATTCATATTCATACTCAAAAAACAAGCATACTAACCCTCTTAATATCTGGTTAATACCCAAAAAAAAAGTTAAATAGGTAATTTAGAGGGATGAAATTCTAAATTGTTCTAGCAGCTTTTTGAAAGTTGTAAGAAATCGCCATTTTGTTTAAAAGCACGTCCTTGATTAAAATCCGTCCATTCGTCGAAATACTTTGAGGGTATAAAGAATTCCACCTACGTATCCAAATATGCGAGAAAATACTGCAGACTACGCCGGAAGGATCTCTTCACCCTCGTTTAGGAAGTTGTGGGGGTGGGAATGAAGACAGAAGAAAAGTAGATTATCCATGGAATATTGTTACAGCCCTCGTGTTTGCATAGATGATCTAAGGAAGCCATAAAAAGAATTTGAGTCAGTACGATCAGGCCCGGAATCAATCCTATATCTGAATGCTAAGCAAAGGTCTAAACATCTAAGCGTCTAGATCAGCAGTTCCCAATTCTTTTTTATTACGGGACCATTTCTGAACCACTCTTTTTTGACGGAACCCCATCTCGATAAAAAATTGTGTATATGTTGTTCAAATTGAATTTTGAATTCAAAATCTTTAATTCCAATATCCGGAGTGGTATCCAGTCTAGTTATGAATTTCTTTTTAGTGTAAGCGTAAACTGAAAAGCTCTTCTGTTATTTGAAGCCGAAATAAATAGAAAGAGGAACCGTGATAGTCTTCTCGACGACTGCAAGGTATTCATCCTTAAGTTTTATCCAAAGTCCATCAAATTTGAATCAGCTGATTCGAATTTTTGTTTTAAGGAGGATTAATTCTTAATATCGTTCAGGTTCTCATACTCCAACGTAGTTAACATTGATGATTTAGTTTGATTTGCGAATGGATTCTATACTCATAAACAGCTAACTTGTGACTGTGTGACTTCTTTTTGGAAAATATTCGTTCAAGGATTGTTTGAGTTTCAATAGATGTTCGTTTATGGTTAGATACAGAATGATTGCTTTTCGTAGAATTTGGTATACTTTACTAGGACAAGAAACGTCGTATCTCGTGGAATTCTTGTGACCCCTCCACGGAACACTAGAGTTCCGTGAAACACCATTTGGGAACCGCTGGCTCTAGATCATGCCGCTTGGTGCTAGGATACTCAGTGTGTATATTGGTGACTTTTTTCTATTTCTCTTCGCTCACTCAACTGATGATTAGAAAACGTCAGGTAGAAAAAGATAGGTAGTTTTGCAGAAATGTTTACAGATTTTATGAGCTTCGCTTGCTCCAACGAGTCTAGGCTAAACCACAAAATAGGTCTCGCATAGCAAGTTTAATTTCAAAACAGATACAAAGTACTTCAGTTTTTAATTTACTTCAAATTGCTCTTTAGACCCTATAGTTACGAATAAAGTGAAATATATAGGGGATTTCGATTAATTACAAAGAATATTCAAATGATACCCCTCGGAAAATAAATTACGCTAGAGTATCTACCATGGTAAACAGTGTAACAGCATGCTTTCACTAAGGTGCTAAGGGTGAACTCGCCTCATATTCAAAAACAAAGCATCAGGGGTTATCTCGCATAGTGCTCAAAACAAAATGTATGATATTGAAATATAGTCATAAAAACTCATAATAATTAATGTAAATGAATTGCAATTGATTAACCAAGTAAAATTGGTCACACAGTGAAGTAACTCGTTTTTAAGGTTTATTGTAATTATAAAAACTAACAATTTAATAAAACAGGTGAATAATATTATTGAGCTGACTTATATATTTTTCACCATCAATGACTTATGAAAGACTGGCTGTATAAAAGAGTTCTTGTTATTAGGAACCGTTTCTGTGGTTATTAAAAGGGTCGCTTGTTCTAGGCGTTATCACGCCGTTCATATAAACTATAAAGAAACTAGAGAATTCTGACAAAGGTAGTCTCATAAATTGTACCAGCTGAAGATGCTTCTTAATATTTTAGCCTTAATAGAAAAATTCGTTTTACTTCTTACAAACAGTAAAACGACCTAAACAGAGTTCACTATATGGCGAATATATGGTGTCAGCTCTTGATTCTAGAGTAGAACCTTAGAAATTTTGCGTTGTTATTTCCCGTGGGTGTGGAGTTAAAATACACCGTTTATAACAAGGTTTCGTTCTGCTCACGATCGATCACTACCTCCTGTAGGCTGGATGTGGATTTATCTCTCTTTCCGCTACTCCACATCAACTCGTTCCATCTCTTATTTACACATTGCACATATTACAAAGGAAATGCGTTATTAATTCGACGTCATTTTCAGCCGCCTGAAATTAACTGTAAATTGTGGACTTAATTGTTGTTTAAATGAGGTGTGATATTAGTAGCCCTCGGTTCGTTAATATTTTTAAGTTCTAACAACTACGTGTGCTACTTTTTATACAATTTTATTTGAAGTACATCTCGTGATTATTACGTAGGAAACATATGAACGATAGCAAAAATAAGAAAATTTCGCATTAAAAAGAAGGAGCTTGTGATTTTACTAATTACCGGACGTTTGACCAAACCAAGGACTAAGTTAATCTATTACGTATATCCCACAGAGCGTAAAGCTTGTTAAATACTTGTATTAAATTACCTATTACCGAATAATATTACATATAAAAGAAATTATGAGTGCTGTCTGCACAGGGCAAACCAATTACAAACAATTCCTTCAAACATAACTTTTCAAACAATTTTTGACGTGACAACGTCTTATAATTCGATGGAGCCCGGCTGCACGCACGAAAAAACATGACTCATGCGGCGTTACCTCGCTCTGAGGCGTTCCATTTAAGGCTTGAAGTGCAAGCGAGAGCGCGGAACGAGCGACAAAGAGGCACAATCGGCCTCCGCGTTCGGCAGCGTTCGACATCTGTCTCTC